>NW_026701429.1:0-28614 GCF_030435755.1 Ochotona princeps | reverse complement strand
GCTGTGGCGCTGAAGTTGCCTGAGAATGTGGAGTTGGTGGCATGTGAAACCCGCATGTGGAGCATTCGTTTGTGTGGGATGCTCTACCAGGTTCATTCCTAGATAATGCACTAAAGGGCACTAAGCATAGAGTGTGAAAACTGAGTTTCCTTGAGAGCTGCTTGGAAGCCTGATGGTGTGTGAAGTTAGTGAACCAAATGGAGTTGTTCTCCCACAAGAACCACTCGGCTGATCCTTCTTCAATATGCCCTTCACCAACATGCAGTGTTTCCTTGATTGAATTAGCTCTCACCACACCAATATTTGCGTCTAGAGCCTTTGCATTGAGGGCTATCTGAAAACGGCTGTGGCGCTGAAGTTGCCTGAGAATGTGGAGTTGGTGGCATGTGAAACCCGCATGTGGAGCATTTGTTTGTGTGGGATGCTCTACCAGGTTCATTCCTAGATAATGCACTCAAAGGGCACTAAGCGTAGAGTGTTAAAACTGAGTTTCCTTGAGAGCTGCTTGGAAGCCTGATGGTGTGTGAAGTTAGTGAGCCAAATGGAGTTGTTCTCCCACAAGAACCACTCGGCTGATCCTTCTTCAATATGCCCTTCACCAACATGCAGTGTTTCCTTGATTGAATTAGCTCTCACACCAATATTTGTGTCTAGAGCCTTTGCATTGAGGGCTATCTGAAAACGGCTGTGGCGCTGAAGTTGCCTGAGAATGTGGAGTTGGTGGCATGTGAAACCCGCATGTGGAGCATTTGTTTGTGTGGGATGCTCACCAAGCTTCATTTCAGTCCAAGGCACTCAAAGGGCACTAAGCATAGAGTGTGAAAACTGAGTTTCCTTGAGAGCTGCTTGGAAGCCTGATGGTGTGTGAAGTTAGTGAGCCAAATGGAGTTGTTCTCCCAGAAGAACCACTCAGCTGTTCCTTCTTCAATATGCCGTTCACCAACATGCAGTGTTTCCTTGATTGAATTAGCTCTCACACCAATATTTGCGTCTAGAGCCTTTGCATTGAGGGCTATCTGAAAACAGCTGTGGCGCTGAAGTTGCCTGTGAATGTGGAGTTGGTGGCATGTGAAACCCGCATGTGGAGCATTCGTTTGTGTGGGATGCTCACCAAGCTTCATTTCAGTCCTAGGCACTCAAAGGGCACTAAGCATAGAGTGTGAAAACTGAGTTTCCTTGAGAGCTGCTTGGAAGCCTGATGGTGTGTGAAGTTAGTGAGCCAAATGGAGTTGTTCTCCCACAAGAACCACTCGGCTGATCCTTCTTCAATATGCCCTTCACCAACATGCAGTGTTTCCTTGATTGAATTAGCTCTCACACCAATATTTGCGTCTAGAGCCTTTGCATTGAGGGCTAACTGAAAACGGCTGTGGCGCTGAAGTTGCCTGTGAATGTGGAGTTGGTGGCATGTGAAACCCGCATGTGGAGCATTCGTTTGTGTGGGATGCTCTACCAGGTTCATTCCTAGATAATGCACTCAAAGGGCACTAAGCATAGAGTGTGAAAACTGAGTTTCCTTGAGAGCTGCTTGGAAGCCTGATGGTGTGTGAAGTTAGTGAGGCAATTGGAGTTGTTCTCCCACAAGAACCACTCGGCTGATCCTTCTTCAATATGCCCTTCACCAACATGCAGTGTTTCCTTGATTGAATTAGCTCTCACACCAATATTTGCGTCTAGAGCCTTTGCATTGAGGGCTATCTGAAAACGGCTGTGGCGCTGAAGTTGCCTGAGAATGTGGAGCTGGTGGCATGTAAAACCCGCATGTGGAGCATTCGTTTGTGTGGGATGCTCACCAAGCTTCATTTCAGTCCTAGGCACTCAAAGGGCACTAAGCATAGAGTGTGAAAACTGAGTTTCCTTGAGAGCTGCTTGGAAGCCTGATGGTGTGTGAAGTTAGTGAGCCAAATGGAGTTGTTCTCCCACAAGAACCACAGGGCTGATCCGTCTTCAATATGCCCTTCACCAACATGCAGTGTTTCCTTGATTGAATTAGCTCTCGCACCAATATTTGCGTCTAGAGCCTTTGCATTGAGGGCTATCTGAAAACGGCTGTGGCGCTGAAGTTGCCTGAGAATGTGGAGTTGGTGGCATGTGAAACCGGCATGTGGAGCATTCGTTTGTGTGGGATGCTCTACCAGGTTCATTCCTAGATAATGCACTCAAAGGGCACTAAGCATAGAGTGTGAAAACTGAGATTCCTTGAGAGGTGCTTGGAAGCCTGATGGTGTGTGAAGTTATTGAGCCAAATGGAGTTGTTCTCCCCACAAGAACCACTCGGCTGCTCTTTCTTCATTATGCCCTTCACCAACATGCAGTGTTTCCTTGATTGAATTAGCTCTCACACTAATATTTGTGTCTAGAGCCTTTGCATTTAGGGCTATCTGAAAACGGCTGTGGCGCTGAAGTTGCCTGTGAATGTGGAGTTGGTGGCATGTGAAACCCGCATGTGGAGCATTCGTTTGTGTGGGATGTCTACCAGGTTCATTCCTAGATAATGCACTCAATGGGCACTAAGCATAGAGTGTGAAAACTGAGTTTCCTTGAGAGCTGCTTGGAAGCCTGATGGTGTGTGAAGTTAATGAGCCAAATGGAGTTATTCTCCCACAAGAACCACTCGGCTGATCCTTCTTCAATATGCCCTTCAACAACATGCAGTGTTTCCTTGATTGAATTAGCTCTCACACCAATATTTGTGTCTAGATCCTTTACATTGAGGGCTATCTGAAAATGGCTGTGGCGCTGAAGTTGCCTGTGAATGTGGAGTTGGTGGCATGTGAAACCCGCATGTGGAGTATTCGTTTCTGTGGGATGCTCACCAAGCTTCATTTCAGTCCTTGGCACTCAAAGGGCACAAAGTATAGAGTATGAAAACTGAGTTTCCTTGAGAGCTGCTTGGAAGCCTGATGGTGTGTGAAGTTAGTGAGCCAAATGGAGTTGTTCTCCCACAAGAACCACTCGGCTGATCCTTCTTCAATATGCCCTTCACCAACATGCAGTGTTTCCTTGATTGAATTAGCTCTCACACCAATATTTGCGTCTAGAGCCTTTGCATTGAGGGCTATCTGAAAACGGCTGTGGCGCTGAAGTTGCCTTTGAATGTGGAGTTGGTGGCATGTGAAACCCGCATGTGGAGCATTCGTTTGTCTGGGATGCTCTACCAAGCTTCATTTCAGTCCTAGGCACTCAAAGGGCACTAAGCATAGAGTGTGAAAACTGAGTTTCCTTGAGAGCTGCTTGGAAGCCTGATGGTGTGTGAAGTTAGTGAGCCAAATGGAGTTGTTCTTCCAGAAGAAACACTCGGCTGCTCTTTCTTCAATATGCCCTTCACCAACATGCAGTGTTTCCTTGATTGAATTAGCTCTCACACCAATATTTGTGACTAGAGCCTTTGCATTGAGGGTTATCTGGAAACAGCTGTGGCGCTGAAGTTGCCTGAGAATGTGGAGCTGGTGGCATGAGAAACCCGCATGTGGAGCATTCGTTTGTATGGGATGCTCTACCAGGTTCAATCCTAGACAATGCACTAAAGTGCACAAAGTATAGAGTGTGAAAACTGAGTTTCCTTGAGAGCTGCTTGGAAGCCTGATGGTGTGTGAAGTTAGTGAGCCAAATGGAGTTGTTCTCCCACAAGAACCACTCGGCTGATCCTTCTTCAATATGCCCTTCACCAACATGCAGTGTTTCCTTGATTGAATTAGCTCTCACACCAATATTTGCGTCTGGAGCCTTTGCATTGAGGGCTATCTGAAAACGGCTGTGGCGCTGAAGTTGCCTGAGAATGTGGAGTTGGTGGCATGTGAAACCCGCATGTGGAGCATTCGTTTGTGTGGGATGCTCTACCAGGTTCATTCCTAGATAATGCACTAAAGGGCACTAAGCATAGAGTGTGAAAACTGAGTTTCCTTGAGAGCTGCTTGGAAGCCTGAATGGTGTGTGAAGTTAGTGAGCCAAATGGAGTTGTTCTCCCACAAGAACCACTCGGCTGATCCTTCTTCAATCTGCCCTTCACCAACATGCAGTGTTTCCTTGATTGAATTAGCTCTCACACCAATATTTGTGTCTAGAGCCTTTGCATTGAGGGCTATCTGAAAACGGCTGTGGCGCTGAAGTTGCCTGAGAATGTGGAGTTGGTGGCATGTGAAACCCGCATGTGGAGCATTTGTTTGTGTGGGATGCTCACCAAGCTTCATTTCAGTCCAAGGCACTCAAAGGGCACTAAGCATAGAGTGTGAAAACTGAGTTTCCTTGAGAGCTGCTTGGAAGCCTGATGGTGTGTGAAGTTACTGAGCCAAATGGAGTTGTTCTCCCAGAAGAACCACTCAGCTGTTCCTTCTTCAATATGCCCTTCACCAACATGCAGTGTTTCCTTGATTGAATTAGCTCTCACACCAATATTTGTGTCTAGAGCCTTTGCATTGAGGGCTATCTGAAAACGGCTGTGGCGCTGAAGTTGCCTGAGAATGTGGAGTTGGTGGCATGTGAAACCCGCATGTGGAGCATTCGTTTGTGTGGGATGCTCTACCAGGTTCATTCCTAGATAATGCACTAAAGGGCACTAAGCTTAGAGTGTGAAAACTGAGTTTCCTTGAGAGCTGCTTGGAAGCCTGATGGTGTGTGAAGTTAGTGAGCCAAATGGAGTTGTTCTCCCACAAGAACCACTCGGCTGCTCTTTCTTCATTATGCCCTTCACCAACATGCAGTGTTTCCTTGATTGAATTAGCTCTCACACTAATATTTGTGTCTAGAGCCTTTGCCTTTAGGGCTATCTGAAAACGGCTGTGGCGCTGAAGTTGCCTGTGAATGTGGAGCTGGTGGCATGTAAAAACCCGCATGTGGAGCATTCGTTTGTGTGGGATGCTCACCAAGCTTCATTTCAGTCCTAGGCACTCAAAGGGCACTAAGCATAGAGTGTGAAAACTGAGTTTCCTTGAGAGCTGCTTGGAAGCCTGATGGTGTGTGAAGTTAGTGAGCCAAATGGAGTTGTTCTCCCACAAGAACCACTCGGCTGATCCTTCTTCAATATGCCCTTCACCAACATGCAGTGTTTCCTTGATTGAATTAGCTCTCACACCAATATTTGCGTCCAGAGCCATTGCATTGAGGGCTATCTGAAAACGGCTGTGGCGCTGAAGTTGCCTGAGAATGTGGAGTTGGTGGCATGTGAAACCCGCATGTGGAGCATTCATTTGTGTGGGATGCTCTACAGGTTCATTCCTAGATAATGCACTAAAGGGCACTAAGCATAGAGTGTGAAAACTGAGTTTCCTTGAGAGCTGCTTGGAAGCCTGATGGTGTGTGAAGTTAGTGAACCAAATGGAGTTGTTCTCCCACAAGAACCACTAGGCTGATCCTTCTTCAATATGCCCTTCACCAACATGCAGTGTTTCCTTGATTGAATTAGCTCTCACACCAATATTTGCGTCTAGAGCCTTTGCATTGAGGGCTATCTGAAAACGGCTGTGGCGCTGAAGTTGCCTGAGAATGTGGAGTTGGTGGCATGTGAAACCCGCATGTGGAGCATTCGTTTGTGTGGGATGCTCTACCAGGTTCATTTCTAGATAATGCACTCAAAGGGCACTAAGCATAGAGTGTGAAAACTGAGTTTCCTTGAGAGCTGCTTGGAAGCCTGATGGTGTGTGAAGTTAGTGAGCCAAATGGAGTTATTCTCCCACAAGAACCACTCGGCTGATCCTTCTTCAATATGCCCTTCACCAACATGCAGTGTTTCCTTGATTGAATTAGCTCTCACACCAATATTTGTGTCTAGATCCTTTGCATTGAGGGCTATCTGAAAATGGCTGTGGCGCTGAAGTTGCCTGTGAATGTGGAGTTGGTGGCATGTGAAACCCGCATGTGGAGTATTCGTTTGTGTGGGATGCTCACCAAGCTTCATTTCAGTCCTTGGCACTCAAAGGGCACTAAGCATAGAGTGTGAAAACTGAGTTTCCTTGAGAGCTGCTTGGAAGCCTGATGGTGTGTGAAGGTTAGTGAGCCGAATGGAGTTGTTCTCCCACAAGAACCACTCGGCTGATCCTTCTTCAATATGCCCCTTCACCAACATGTAGTGTTTCCTTGATTGAATTAGCTCTCACACCAATATTTGCGTCTAGAGCCTTTGCATTGAGGGCTATCTGAAAACGGCTGTGGCGCTGAAGTTGCCTGTGAATGTGGAGTTGGTGGCATGTGAAAGCCACATGTGGAGCATTCGTTTGTGTGGGATGCTCTACCAGGTTCATTCCTAGAGAATGCACTCAAAGGGCACTAAGCATAGAGTGTGAAAACTGAGTTTCCTTGAGAGCTGCTTGGAAGCCTGATGGTGTGTGAAGTTACTGAGCCAAATGGAGTTGTTCTCCCACAAGAACCACTCGCCTGATCCTTCTTCAATATGCCCTTCACCAACATGCAGTGTTTCCTTGATTGAATTAGCTCTCACAGCAATGTTTGCGTCTAGAGCCTTTGCATTGAGGGCTATCTGGAAACGGCTGTGGCGCTGAAGTTGCCTGAGAATGTGGAGTTGGTGGCATGTGAAACCCGCATGTGGAGCATTCGTTTGTGTGGGATGCTCTACCAGGTTCATTTCTAGATAATGCACTCAAAGGGCACTAAGCATAGAGTGTGAAAACTGAGTTTCCTTGAGAGCTGCTTGGAAGCCTGATGGTGTGTGAAGTTAGTGAGCCAAATGGAGTTGTTCTCCCAAAAGAACCACTAGGCTGATCCTTCTTCAATATGCCCTTCACCAACATGCAGTGTTTCCTTGATTGAATTAGCTCTCACACCAATATTTGCGTCTAGAGCCTTTGCATTGAGGGTTATCTTTAAACGGCTGTGGCGCTGAAGTTGCCTGAGAATGTGGAGTTGGTGGCATGAGAAACCCGCATGTGGAGCTTTCGTTTGTATGGGATGCTCTACCAGGTTCAATCCTAGACAATGCACTAAAGGGCACAAAGCATAGAGTATGAAAACTGAGTTTCCTTGAGAGCTGCTTGGAAGCCTGGTGGTGTGTGAAGTTAGTGAGCCAAATGGAGTTGTTCTCCCACAAGAACCACTCGGCTGATCCTTCTTCAATATGCCCTTCACCAACATGCAGTGTTTCCTTGATTGAATTAGCTCTCACACCAATATTTGCGTCTAGAGCCTTTGCATTGAGGGCTATCTGAAAACGGCTGTGGCGCTGAAGTTGCCTGAGAATGTGGAGTTGGTGGCATGTGAAACCCGCATGTGGAGCATTCGTTTGTGTGGGATGCCTCTACCAAGCTTCATTTCAGTCCTAGGCACTCAAAGGGCACTAAGCATAGAGTGTGAAAACTGAGTTTCCTTGAGAGCTGCTTGGAAGCCTGATGGTGTGTGAAGTTAGTGAGCCAAATGGAGTTGTTCTTCCAGAAGAAACACTCGGCTGCTCTTTCTTCAATATGCCCTTCACCAACATGCAGTGTTTCCTTGATTGAATTAGCTCTCACACCAATATTTGCGTCTAGAGCCTTTGCATTGAGGGCTATCTGAAAACGGCTGTGGCGCTGAAGTTGCCTGAGAATGTGGAGTTGGTGGCATGTGAAACCCGCATGTGGAGCATTCGTTTGTGTGGGATGCTCTACCAGGTTCATTCCTAGAAAATGCACTAAAGGGCACTAAGCATAGAGTGTGAAAACTGAGTTTCCCTTGAGAGCTGCTTGGAAGCCTGATGGTGTGTGAAGTTAGTGAGCCAAATGGAGTTGTTCTCCCACAAGAACCACTAGGCTGATCCGTCTTCAATATGCCCTTCACCAACATGCAGTGTTTCCTTGATTGAATTAGCTCTCACACCAATATTTGCGTCTAGAGCCTTTGCATTGAGGGCTAACTGAAAACGGCTGTGGCGCTGAAGTTGCCTGAGAATGTGGAGTTGGTGGCATGTGAAACCCGCATGTGGAGCATTCGTTTGTGTGGGATGCTCTGCCAGGTTCATTCCTAGATAATGCACTCAAAGGGCACTAAGCATAGAGTGTGAAAACTGAGTTTCCTTGAGAGGTGCTTGGAAGCCTGATGGTGTGTGAAGTTAGTGAGGCAATTGGAGTTGTTCTCCCACAAGAACCACTCGGCTGATCCTTCTTCAATATGCCCTTCACCAACATGCAGTGTTTCCTTGATTGAATTAGCTCTCACACCAATATTTGCGTCTAGAGCCTTTGCATTGAGGGCTATCTGAAAACGGCTGTGGCGCTGAAGTTGCCTGAGAATGTGGAGTTGGTGGCATGTAAAACCCGCATGTGGAGCATTCGTTTGTGTGGGATGCTCACCAAGCTTCATTTCAGTCCTAGGCACTCAAAGGGCACTAAGCATAGAGTGTGAAAACTGAGTTTCCTTGAGAGCTGCTTGGAAAGCCTGATGGTGTGTGAAGTTAGTGAGCCAAATGGAGTTGTTCTCCCACAATAACCACTCGGCTAATCCTTCTTCAATATGCCGTTCACCAACATGCAGTGTTTCCTTGATTGAATTAGCTCTCAGACCAATACTTGCGTCTGGAGCCTTTGCATTGAGGGCTCTCTGAAAACGGCTGTGGCGCTGAAGTTGCCTGTGAATGTGGAGTTGGTGGCATGTGAAACTCGCATGTGGAGTATTCGTTTGTGTGGGATGCTCACCAAGCTTCATTTCAGTCCTTGGCACTCAAAGGGCACTAAGCATAGAGTGTGAAAACTGAGTTTCCTTGAGAGCTGCTTGGAAGCCTGATGGTGTGTGAAGTTAGTGAGCCAAATGGAGTTGTTCTCCCACAAGAACCACTCGGCTGATCCTTCTTCAATATGCCCTTCACCAACATGCAGTGTTTCCTTGATTGAATTAGCTCTCACACCAATATTTGCGTCTAGAGCCTTTGCATTGAGGGCTATCTGAAAATGGCTGTGGCACTGAAGTTGCCTGAGAATGTGGAGTTGGTGGCATGTGAAACCCGCATGTGGAGCATTCGTTTGTGTGGGATGCTCTACCAGGTTCATTCCTAGATAATGCACTCAAAGGGCACTAAGCATAGAGTGTGAAAACTGAGTTTCCTTGAGAGCTGCTTGGAAGCCTGATGGTGTGTGAAGTTAGTGAGCCAAATGGAGTTGTACTCCCACAAGAACCACTCAGCAGCTCTTTCTTCAATATGCCCTTCACCAACATGCAGTGTTTCCTTGATTGAATTAGCTCTCACACTAATATTTGCGTCTAGAGCCTTTGCATTGAGGGCTATCTGAAAACGGCTGTGGCGCTGAAGTTGCCTGAGAATGTGGAGTTGGTGGCATGTGAAACCCGCATGTGGAGCATTCGATTGTCTGGGATGCTCTACCAAGCTTCATTTCAGTCCTAGGCACTCAAAGGGCACTAAGCATAGAGTGTGAAAACTGAGTTTCCTTGAGAGCTGCTTGGAAGCCTGATGGTGTGTGAAGTTAGTGAGCCAAATGGAGTTGTTCTCCCACAAGAACCACTCGGCTGATCCTTCTTCAATATGCCCTTCACCAACATGCAGTGTTTCCTTGATTGAATTAGCTCTCACACCAATATTTGCGTCTAGAGCCTTTGCATTGAGGGTTATCTGGAAACGGCTGTGGCGCTGAAGTTGCCTGAGAATGTGGAGTTGGTGGCATGAGAAACCCGCATGTGGAGCATTCGTTTGTATGGGATGCTCTACCAGGTTCAATCCTAGACAATGCACTAAAGGGCACAAAGTATAGAGTATGAAAACTGAGTTTCCTTGAGAGCTGCTTGGAAGCCTGATGGTGTGTGAAGTTAGTGAGCCAAATGGAGTTGTTCTCCCACAAGAACCACTCGGCTGATCCTTCTTCAATATGCCCTTCACCAACATGCAGTGTTTCCTTGATTGAATTAGCTCTCACACCAATATTTGCGTCTAGAGCCTTTGCATTGAGGGCTATCTGAAAACGGCTGTGGCGCTGAAGTTGCCTGAGAATGTGGAGTTGGTGGCATGTGAAACCCGCATGTGGAGCATTCGTTTGTGTGGGATGCTCTACCAAGCTTCATTTCAGTCCTAGGCACTCAAAGGGCACTAAGCATAGAGTGTGAAAACTGAGTTTCCTTGAGAGCTGCTTGGAAGCCTGATGGTGTGTGAAGTTAGTGAGCCAAATGGAGTTGTTCTTCCAGAAGAAACACTCGGCTGCTCTTTCTTCAATATGCCCTTCACCAACATGCAGTGTTTCCTTGATTGAATTAGCTCTCACACCAATATTTGCGTCTAGAGCCTTTGCATTGAGGGCTATCTGAAAACGGCTGTGGCGCTGAAGTTGCCTGAGAATGTGGAGTTGGTGGCATGTGAAACCCGCATGTGGAGCATTCGTTTGTGTGGGATGCTCTACCAGGTTCATTCCTAGAAAATGCACTAAAGGGCACTAAGCATAGAGTGTGAAAACTGAGTTTCCTTGAGAGCTGCTTGGAAGCCTGATGGTGTGTGAAGTTAGTGAGCCAAATGGAGTTGTTCTCCCACAAGAACCACTCGGCTGATCCTTCTTCAATATGCCCTTCACCAACATGCAGTGTTTCCTTGATTGAATTAGCTCTCACACCAATATTTGCGTCTAGAGCCTTTGCATTGAGGGCTATCTGAAAATGGCTGTGGCACTGAAGTTGCCTGAGAATGTGGAGGTGTGGCATGTGAAACCCGCATGTGGAGCATTCGTTTGTGTGGGATGCTCTACCAGGTTCTTTCCTAGATAATGCACTCAAAGGGCACTAAGCATAGAGTGTGAAAACTGAGTTTCCTTGAGAGCTGCTTGGAAGCCTGATGGTGTGTGAAGTTAGTGAGCCAAATGGAGTTGTACTCCCACAAGAACCACTCAGCAGCTCTTTCTTCAATATGCCCTTCACCAACATGCAGTGTTTCCTTGATTGAATTAGCTCTCACACTAATATTTGCGTCTAGAGCCTTTGCATTGAGGGCTATCTGAAAACGGCTGTGGCGCTGAAGTTGCCTGAGAATGTGGAGTTGGTGGCATGTGAAACCCGCATGTGGAGCATTCGATTGTCTGGGATGCTCTACCAAGCTTCATTTCAGTCCTAGGCACTCAAAGGGCACTAAGCATAGAGTGTGAAAACTGAGTTTCCTTGAGAGCTCCTCTGAAGCCTGATGGTGTGTGAAGTTAGTGAGCCAAATGGAGTTGTTCTCCCACAAGAACCACTCGGCTGATCCTTCTTCAATATGCCCTTCACCAACATGCAGTGTTTCCTTGATTGAATTAGCTCTCACACCAATATTTGCGTCTAGAGCCTTTGCATTGAGGGCTATCTGAAAACGGCTGTGGCACTGAAGTTGCCTGAGAATGTGGAGTTGGTGGCATGTGAAACCCGCATGTGGAGCATTCGTTTGTGTGGGATGCTCTACCAGGTTCATTCCGAGATAATGCACTCAAAGGGCACTAAGCATAGAGTGTGAAAACTGAGTTTCCTTGAGAGCTGCTTGGAAGCCTGATGGTGTGTGAAGTTAGTGAGCCAAATGGAGTTGTTCTCCCACAAGAACCACTCAGCTGCTCTTTCTTCAATATGCCCTTCACCAACATGCAGTGTTTCCTTGATTGAATTAGCTCTCACACCAATATTTGCGTCTAGAGCCTTTGCATTGAGGGCTATCTGAAAACGGCTGTGGCGCTGAAATTGCCTGAGAATGTGGAGTTGGTGTCATGTGAAACCCGCATGTGGAGCATTCGCTTGTGTGGGATGTTCACCAAGCTTCATTTCAGTCCAAGGCACTCAAAGGGCACTAAGCATAGAGTGTGAAAACTGAGTTTCCTTGAGAGCTGCTTGGAAGCCTGATGGTGTGTGAAGTTACTGAGCCAAATGGAGTTGTTCTCCCACAAGAATCACTCGGCTGTTCCTTCTTCAATATGCCCTTCACCAACATGCAGTGTTTCCTTGATTGAATTAGCTCTCACACCAATATTTGCGTCTAGAGCCTTTGCATTGAGGGCTATCTGAAAACGGCTGTGGCGCTGAAGTTGCCTGAGAATGTGGAGTTGGTGGCAAGTGAAACCCGCATGTGGAGCATTCGTTTGTGTGGGATGCTCTACCAGGTTCATTTCTAGATAATGCACTCAAAGGGCACTAAGCATAGAGTGTGAAAACTGAGTTTTCTTGAGAGCTGCTTGGAAGCCTGATGGTGTGTGAAGTTAGTGAGCCAAATGGAGTTGTTCTCCCACAAGAACCACTCGGCTGATCCTTCTTCAATATGCCCTTCACCAACATGCAGTGTTTCCTTGATTGAATTAGCTCTCACACCAATATTTGCGTCTAGAGCCTTTGCATTGAGGGCTATCTGAAAACGGCTGTGGCACTGAAGTTGCCTGAGAATGTGGAGTTGGTGGCATGTGAAACCCGCATGTGGAGCATTCGATTGTCTGGGATGCTCTACCAAGCTTCATTTCAGTCCTAGGCACTCAAAGGGCACTAAGCATAGAGTGTGAAAACTGAGTTTCCTTGAGAGCTCCTCTGAAGCCTGAATGTGTGTGAAATTAGTGAGCCAAATGGAGTTGTTCTCCCACAAGAACCACTCGGCTGATCCTTCTTCAATATGCCCTTCACCAACATGCAGTGTTTCCTTGATTGAATTAGCTCTCACACCAATATTTGCGTCTAGAGCCTTTGCATTGAGGGCTATCTGAAAACGGCTGTGGCGCTGAAGTTGCCTGAGAATGTGGAGTTGGTGGCAAGTGAAACCCGCATGTGGAGCATTCGTTTGTGTGGGATGCTCTACCAGGTTCATTTCTAGATAATGCACTCAAAGGGCACTAAGCATAGAGTGTGAAAACTGAGTTTCCTTGAGAGCTGCTTAGAACCCTGATGGTGTGTGAAGTTAGTGAGCCAAATGGAGTTGTTCTCCCACAAGAACCACTAGGCTGATCCTTCTTCAATATGCCCTTCACCAACATGCAGTGTTTCCTTGATTGAAATAGCTCTCACACCAATATTTGCGTCTAGAGCATTTGCATTGAGGGCTCTCTGAAAACGGCTGTGGCGCTGAAGTTGCCTGTGAATGTGGAGTTGGTGTCATGTGAAACCCGCATGTGGAGCATTCGTTTGTGTGAGATGCTCACCAAGCTTCATTTCAGTCCTTGGCACTCAAAGGGCACTAAGCATAGAGTGTGAAAACTAAGTTTCTTTGAGAACTGCTTGGAAGCCTGATGGTGTGTGAAGTTAGTGAGCCAAATGGAGTTGTTCTCCCACAAGAACCACTCGGCTGATCCTTCTTCAATATGCCCTTCACCAACATGCAGTGTTTCCTTGATTGAATTAGCTCTCACAGCAATATTTGGGTCTAGAGCCTTTGCATTGAGGGCTATCTGAAAACGGCTGTGGCGCTGAAGTTGCCTGAGAATGTGGAGTTGGTGGCATGTGAAACCCGCATGTGGAGCATTCGTTTGTGTGGGATGCTCTACCAGGTTCATTCCTAGATAATGCACTCAAAGGGCACTAAGCATAGAGTGTGAAAACTGAGTTTCCTTGAGAGCTGCTTGGAAGCCTGATGGTGTGTGAAGTTAATGAGCCAAATGGAGTTGTTCTCCCAAAAGAACCACTCGGCTGATCCTTCTTCAATATGCCCTTCACCAACATGCAGTGTTTCCTTGATTGAATTAGCTCTCACACCAATATTTGCGTCTAGAGCCTTTGCATTGAGGGTTATCTGGAAACGGCTGTGGCGCTGAAGTTGCCTGAGAATGTGGAGTTGGTGGCATGTGAAACCCGCATGTGGAGCATTCGTTTGTGGGGGATGCTCACCAAGTTTCATTTCAGTCCTAGGCACTCAAAGGGCACTAAGCATAGAGTGTGAAAACTGAGTTTCCTTGAGAGCTGCTTGAAAGCCTGATGGTGTGTGAAGTCAGTGAGCCAAATGGAGTTGTTCTCCCACAAGAACCTCTCGGCTGATCCTTCTTCAATATTCCCTTCACCAACATGCAGTGTTTCCTTGATTGAATTAGCTCTCACACCAATATTTGCGTCTAGAGCCTTTGCATTGAGGGCTATCTGAAAACGGCTGTGGCGCTGAAGTTGCCTGAGAATGTGGAGTTGGTGGCATGTGAAACCCGCATGTGGAGCATTCGATTGTCTGGGATGCTCTACCAAGCTTCATTTCAGTCCTAGGCACTCAAAGGGCACTAAGCATAGAGTGTGAAAACTGAGTTTCCTTGAGAGCTCCTCTGAAGCCTGAATGTGTGTGAAGTTAGTGAGCCAAATGGAGTTGTTCTCCCACAAGAACCACTCGGCTGATCCTTCTTCAATATGCCCTTCACCAACATGCAGTGTTTCCTTGATTGAATTAGCTCTCACACCAATATTTGCGTCTAGAGCCTTTGCATTGAGGGCTATCTGAAAACGGCTGTGGCACTGAAGTTGCCTGAGAATGTGGAGTTGGTGGCATGTGAAACCCGCATGTGGAGCATTCGTTTGTGTGGGATGCTTTACCAGGTTCATTCCGAGATAATGCACTCAAAGGGCACTAAGCATAGAGTGTGAAAACTGAGTTTCCTTGAGATCTGCTTGGAAGCCTAATGGTGTGTGAAGTTAGTGAGCCAAATGGAGTTGTTCTCCCACAAGAACCACTCAGCTGCTCTTTCTTCAATATGCCCTTCACCAACATGCAGTGTTTCCTTGATTGAATTAGCTCTCACACCAATATTTGCGTCTAGAGCCTTTGCATTGAGGGCTATCTGAAAACGGCTGTGGCGCTGAAGTTGCCTGAGAATGTGGAGTTGGTGTCATGTGAAACCCGCATGTGGAGCATTCGCTTGTGTGGGATGTTCACCAAGCTTCATTTCAGTCCAAGGCACTCAAAGGGCACTAAGCATAGAGTGTGAAAACTGAGTTTCCTTGAGAGCTGCTTGGAAGCCTGATGGTGTGTGAAGTTACTGAGCCAAATGGAGTTGTTCTCCCACAAGAATCACTCGGCTGTTCCTTCTTCAATATGCCCTTCACCAACATGCAGTGTTTCCTTGATTGAATTAGCTCTCACACCAATATTTGCGTCTAGAGCCTTTGCATTGAGGGCTATCTGAAAACGGCTGTGGCGCTGAAGTTGCCTGAGAATGTGGAGTTGGTGGCAAGTGAAACCCGCATGTGGAGCATTCGTTTGTGTGGGATGCTCTACCAGGTTCATTTCTAGATAATGCACTCAAAGGGCACTAAGCATAGAGTGTGAAAACTGAGTTTCCTTGAGAGCTGCTTAGAAGCCTGATGGTGTGTGAAGTTAGTGAGCCAAATGGAGTTGTTCTCCCACAAGAACCACTAGGCTGATCCTTCTTCAATATGCCCTTCACCAACATGCAGTGTTTCCTTGATTGAATTAGCTCTCACACCAATATTTGCGTCTAGAGCATTTGCATTGAGGGCTCTCTGAAAACGGCTGTGGCGCTGAAGTTGCCTGTGAATGTGGAGTTGGTGTCATGTGAAACCCGCATGTGGAGCATTCGTTTGTGTGAGATGCTCACCAAGCTTCATTTCAGTCCTTGGCACTCAAAGGGCACTAAGCATAGAGTGTGAAAACTAAGTTTCTTTGAGAGCTGCTTGGAAGCCTGATGGTGTGTGAAGTTAGTGAGCCAAATGGAGTTGTTCTCCCACAAGAACCACTCGGCTGATCCTTCTTCAATATGCCCTTCACCAACATGCAGTGTTTCCTTGATTGAATTAGCTCTCACACCAATATTTGCGTCTAGAGCCTTTGCATTGAGGGCTAACTGAAAACGGCTGTGGCGCTGAAGTTGCCTGAGAATGTGGAGTTGGTGGCATGTGAAACCCGCATGTGGAGCATTCGATTGTCTGGGATGCTCTACCAAGCTTCATTTCAGTCCTAGGCACTCAAAGGGCACTAAGCATAGAGTGTGAAAACTGAGTTTCCTTGAGAGCTCCTCTGAAGCCTGAATGTGTGTGAAGTTAGTGAGCCAAATGGAGTTGTTCTCCCACAAGAACCACTCGGCTGATCCTTCTTCAATATGCCCTTCACCAACATGCAGTGTTTCCTTGATTGAATTAGCTCTCACACCAATATTTGCGTCTAGAGCCTTTGCATTGAGGGCTATCTGAAAACGGCTGTGGCACTGAAGTTGCCTGAGAATGTGGAGTTGGTGGCATGTGAAACCCGCATGTGGAGCATTCGTTTGTGTGGGATGCTTTACCAGGTTCTTTCCGAGATAATGCACTCAAAGGGCACTAAGCATAGAGTGTGAAAACTGAGTTTCCTTGAGAGCTGCTTGGAAGCCTGATGGTGTGTGAAGTTAGTGAGCCAAATGGAGTTGTTCTCCCACAAGAACCACTCAGCTGCTCTTTCTTCAATATGCCCTTCACCAACATGCAGTGTTTCCTTGATTGAATTAGCTCTCACACCAATATTTGCGTCTAGAGCCTTTGCATTGAGGGCTATCTGAAAACGGCTGTGGCGCTGAAGTTGCCTGTGAATGTGGAGTTGGTGTCATGTGAAACCCGCATGTGGAGCATTCGTTTGTGTGAGATGCTCACCAAGCTTCATTTCAGTCCTTGGCACTCAAAGGGCACTAAGCATAGAGTGTGAAAACTAAGTTTCTTTGAGAGCTGCTTGGAAGCCTGATGGTGTGTGAAGTTAGTGAGCCAAATGGAGTTGTTCTCCCACAAGAACCACTCGGCTGATCCTTCTTCAATATGCCCTTCACCAACATGCAGTGTTTCCTTGATTGAATTAGCTCTCACAGCAATATTTGGGTCTAGAGCCTTTGCATTGAGGGCTATCTGAAAACGGCTGTGGCGCTGAAGTTGCCTGAGAATGTGGAGTTGGTGGCATGTGAAACCCGCATGTGGAGCATTCGTTTGTGTGGGATGCTCTACCAGGTTCATTCCTAGATAATGCACTCAAAGGGCACTAAGCATAGAGTGTGAAAACTGAGTTTCCTTGAGAGCTGCTTGGAAGCCTGATGGTGTGTGAAGTTAATGAGCCAAATGGAGTTGTTCTCCCAAAAGAACCACTCGGCTGATCCTTCTTCAATATGCCCTTCACCAACATGCAGTGTTTCCTTGATTGAATTAGCTATCACACCAATATTTGCGTCTAGAGCCTTTGCATTGAGGGTTATCTGGAAACGGCTGTGGCGCTGAAGTTGCCTGAGAATGTGGAGTTGGTGGCATGTGAAACCCGCATGTGGAGCATTCGTTTGTGGGGGATGCTCACCAAGTTTCATTTCAGTCCTAGGCACTCAAAGGGCACTAAGCATAGAGTGTGAAAACTGAGTTTCCTTGAGAGCTGCTTGAAAGCCTGATGGTGTGTGAAGTCAGTGAGCCAAATGGAGTTGTTCTCCCACAAGAACCTCTCGGCTGATCCTTCTTCAATATTCCCTTCACCAACATGCAGTGTTTCCTTGATTGAATTAGCTCTCACACCAATATTTGCGTCCAGAGCCATTGCATTGAGGGCTATCTGTAAACGGCTGTGGCGCTGAAGTTGCCTGAGAATGTGGAGTTGGTGGCATGTGAAACACGCATGTGGAGCATTTGTTTTTGTGGGATGCTCTACAATGTTCTTTCCTAGATAATGCACTCAAAGGGCACTAAGCCTAGAGTGTGAAAACTGAGTTTCCTTGAGAGCTGCTTGGAAGCCTGATGGTGTGTGAAGTTAGTGAGCCAAATGGAGTTGTTCTCCCACAAGAACCACTCGGCTGATCCTTCTTCAATATGCCCTTCACCAACATGCAGTGTTTCCTTGATTGAATTAGCTCTCACACCAATATTTGCGTCTAGAGCCTTTGCATTGAGGGCTATCTGAAAACGGCTGTGGCGCTGAAGTTGCCTGAGAATGTGGAGTTGGTGGCATGTGAAACCCGCATGTGGAGCATTCGATTGTCTGGGATGCTCTACCAAGCTTCATTTCAGTCCTAGGCACTCAAAGGGCACTAAGCATAGAGTGTGAAAACTGAGTTTCCTTGAGAGCTCCTCTGAAGCCTGAATGTGTGTGAAGTTAGTGAGCCAAATGGAGTTGTTCTCCCACAAGAACCACTCGGCTGATCCTTCTTCAATATGCCCTTCACCAACATGCAGTGTTTCCTTGATTGAATTAGCTCTCACACCAATATTTGCGTCTAGAGCCTTTGCATTGAGGGCTATCTGAAAACGGCTGTGGCACTGAAGTTGCCTGAGAATGTGGAGTTGGTGGCATGTGAAACCCGCATGTGGAGCATTCGTTTGTGTGGGATGCTTTACCAGGTTCTTTCCGAGATAATGCACTCAAAGGGCACTAAGCATAGAGTGTGAAAACTGAGTTTCCTTGAGAGCTGCTTGGAAGCCTGATGGTGTGTGAAGTTAGTGAGCCAAATGGAGTTGTTCTCCCACAAGAACCACTCAGCTGCTCTTTCTTCAATATGCCCTTCACCAACATGCAGTGTTTCCTTGATTGAATTAGCTCTCACACCAATATTTGCGTCTAGAGCCTTTGCATTGAGGGCTATCTGAAAACGGCTGTGGCGCTGAAGTTGCCTGTGAATGTGGAGTTGGTGTCATGTGAAACCCGCATGTGGAGCATTCGTTTGTGTGAGATGCTCACCAAGCTTCATTTCAGTCCTTGGCACTCAAAGGGCACTAAGCATAGAGTGTGAAAACTAAGTTTCTTTGAGAGCTGCTTGGAAGCCTGATGGTGTGTGAAGTTAGTGAGCCAAATGGAGTTGTTCTCCCACAAGAACCACTCGGCTGATCCTTCTTCAATATGCCCTTCACCAACATGCAGTGTTTCCTTGATTGAATTAGCTCTCACAGCAATATTTTGGGTCTAGAGCCTTTGCATTGAGGGCTATCTGAAAACGGCTGTGGCGCTGAAGTTGCCTGAGAATGTGGAGTTGGGTGGCATGTGAAACCCGCATGTGGAGCATTCGTTTGTGTGGGATGCTCTACCAGGTTCATTCCTAGATAATGCACTCAAAGGGCACTAAGCATAGAGTGTGAAAACTGAGTTTCCTTGAGAGCTGCTTGGAAGCCTGATGGTGTGTGAAGTTAATGAGCCAAATGGAGTTGTTCTCCCAAAAGAACCACTCGGCTGATCCTTCTTCAATATGCCCTTCACCAACATGCAGTGTTTCCTTGATTGAATTAGCTATCACACCAATATTTGCGTCTAGAGCCTTTGCATTGAGGGTTATCTGGAAACGGCTGTGGCGCTGAAGTTGCCTGAGAATGTGGAGTTGGTGGCATGTGAAACCCGCATGTGGAGCATTCGTTTGTGGGGGATGCTCACCAAGTTTCATTTCAGTCCTAGGCACTCAAAGGGCACTAAGCATAGAGTGTGAAAACTGAGTTTCCTTGAGAGCTGCTTGGAAGCCTGATGGTGTGTGAAGTCAGTGAGCCAAATGGAGTTGTTCTCCCACAAGAACCTCTCGGCTGATCCTTCTTCAATATTCCCTTCACCAACATGCAGTGTTTCCTTGATTGAATTAGCTCTCACACCAATATTTGCGTCCAGAGCCATTGCATTGAGGGCTATCTGTAAACGGCTGTGGCGCTGAAGTTGCCTGAGAATGTGGAGTTGGTGGCATGTGAAACACGCATGTGGAGCATTTGTTTTTGTGGGATGCTCTACAATGTTCTTTCCTAGATAATGCACTCAAAGGGCACTAAGCCTAGAGTGTGAAAACTGAGTTTCCTTGAGAGCTGCTTGGAAGCCTGATGGTGTGTGAAGTTAGTGAGCCAAATGGAGTTGTTCTCCCACAAGAACCACTCGGCTGATCCTTCTTCAATATGCCCTTCACCAACATGCAGTGTTTCCTTGATTGAATTAGCTCTCACACCAATATTTGCGTCTAGAGCCTTTGCATTGAGGGCTATCTGAAAACGGCTGTGGCGCTGAAGTTGCCTGAGAATGTGGAGTTGGTGGCATGTGAAACCCGCATGTGGAGCATTCGTTTGTGTGGGATGCTCACCAAGCTTCATTTCAGTCCTAGGCACTCAAAGGGCACTAAGCATAGAGTGTGAAAACTGAGTTTCCTTGAGAGCTGCTTGGAAGCCTGATGGTGTGTGAAGTTAGTGAGCCAAATGGAGTTGTTCTCCCACAAGAACCACTCGGCTGATCCTTCTTCAATATGCCCTTCACCAACATGCAGTGTTTCCTTGATTGAATTAGCTCTCACACCAATATTTGGGTCTAGAGCCTTTGCATTGAGGGCTATCTGAAAACGGCTGTGGCGCTGAAGTTGCCTGAGAATGTGGAGTTGGTGGCATGTGAAACCCGCATGTGGAGCATTCGCTTGTTTGGGATGTTCACCAAGCTTCATTTCAGTCCAAGGCACTCAAAGGGCACTAAGCATAGAGTGTGAAAACTGAGTTTCCTTGAGAGCTGCTTGGAGGCCTGATGGTGTGTGAAGTTACTGAGCCAAATGGAGTTGTTCTCCCACAAGAATCACTCGGCTGTTCCTTCTTCAATATGCCCTTCAAAAACATGCAGTGTTTCCTTGATTGAATTAGCTCTCACACCAATATTTGCGTCTAGAGCCTTTG
The DNA here is from genome assembly GCF_030435755.1 of Ochotona princeps. Taxonomy (NCBI): domain Eukaryota; kingdom Metazoa; phylum Chordata; class Mammalia; order Lagomorpha; family Ochotonidae; genus Ochotona; species Ochotona princeps. The sequence continues at coordinate 8,166 of NW_026701429.1, read as the reverse complement.
CATTGAGGGCTATCTGAAAACGGCTGTGGCGCTGAAGTTGCCTGAGAATGTGGAGTTGGTGGCAAGTGAAACCTGCATGTGGAGCATTCGTTTGTGTGGGATGCTCTACCAGGTTCATTTCTAGATAATGCACTCAAAGGGCACTAAGCATAGAGTGTGAAAACTGAGTTTCCTTGAGAGCTGCTTGGAAGCCTGATGGTGTGTGAAGTTAGTGAGGTAAATGGAGTTGTTCTCCCACAAGAACCACTAGGCTGATCCTTCTTCAATATGCCCTTCACCAACATGCAGTGTTTCCTTGATTGAATTAGCTCTCACACCAATATTTGCGTCTAGAGCCTTTGCATTGAGGGCTATCTGAAAACGGCTGTGGCGCTGAAGTTGCCTGAGAATGTGGAGTTGGTGGCATGTGAAACCCGCATGTGGAGCATTCGTTTGTGTCGGATGCTCTACCAGCTTCATTTCAGTCCTATTCACTCAAAGGGCACTAAGCATAGAGTGTGAAAACAGAGTTTCCTTGAGAGCTGCTTGGAAGCCTGATGGTGTGTGAAGTTAGTGAGGAAAATGGAGTTGTACTCCCACAAGAACCACTCAGCAGCTCTTTCTTCAATATGCCTTTCACCAACATGCAGTGTTTCCTTGATTGAATTAGCTCTCACACTAATATTTGCGTCTAGAGCCTTTGCATTGAGGGCTATCTGAAAACGGCTGTGGCGCTGAAGTTGCCTGAGAATGTGGAGTTGGTGTCATGTGAAACCCGCATGTGGAGCATTCGATTGTCTGGGATGCTCTTCCAAGCTTCATTGCAGTCCTAGGCACTCAAAGGGCACTAAGCATAGAGTGTGAAAACTGAGTTTCCTTGAGAGCTGCTTGAAAGCCTGATGGTGTGTGAAGTTAGTGAGCCAAATGGAGTTGTTCTCCCACAAGAACCACTCGGCTGATCCTTCTTCAATATGCCCTTCACCAACATGCAGTGTTTCCTTGATTGAATTAGCTCTCACACCAATATTTGCGTCTAGAGCCTTTGCATTGAGGGCTATCTGAAAACGGCTGTGGCACTGAAGTTGCCTGAGAATGTGGAGTTGGTGGCATGTGAAACCCGCATGTGGAGCATTCGTTTGTGTGGGATGCTCTACCAGGTTCATTCCTAGATAATGCACTCAAAGGGCACTAAGCATAGAGTGTAAAAACTGAGTTTCCTTGAGAGCTGCTTGGAAGCCTGATGGTGTGTGAAGTTAGTGAGCCAAATGGAGTTGTTCTCCCACAAGAACCACTCAGCTGCTCTTTCTTCAATATGCCCTTCACCAACATGCAGTGTTTCCTTGATTGAATTAGCTCTCACACCAATATTTGCGTCTAGAGCCTTTGCATTGAGGGCTATCTGAAAACGGCTGTGGCGCTGAAGTTGCCTGAGAATGTGGAGTTGGTGTCATGTGAAACCCGCATGTGGAGCATTCGCTTGTGTGGGATGTTCACCAAGCTTCATTTCAGTCCAAGGCACTCAAAGGGCACTAAGCATAGAGTGTGAAAACTGAGTTTCCTTGAGAGCTGCTTGGAAGCCTGATGGTGTGTGAAGTTACTGAGCCAAATGGAGTTGTTCTCCCACAAGAATCACTCGGCTGTTCCTTCTTCAATATGCCCTTCACCAACATGCAGTGTTTCCTTGATTGAATTAGCTCTCACACCAATATTTGCGTCTAGAGCCTTTGCATTGAGGGCTATCTGAAAACGGCTGTGGCGCTGAAGTTGCCTGAGAATGTGGAGTTGGTGGCAAGTGAAACCCGCATGTGGAGCATTCGTTTGTGTGGGATGCTCTACCAGGTTCATTTCTAGATAATGCACTCAAAGGGCACTAAGCATAGAGTGTGAAAACTGAGTTTCCTTGAGAGCTGCTTAGAAGCCTGATGGTGTGTGAAGTTAGTGAGCCAAATGGAGTTGTTCTCCCACAAGAACCACTAGGCTGATCCTTCTTCAATATGCCCTTCACCAACATGCAGTGTTTCCTTGATTGAATTAGCTCTCACACCAATATTTGCGTCTAGAGCCTTTGCATTGAGGGCTATCTGAAAACGGCTGTGGCGCTGAAGTTGCCTGAGAATGTGGAGTTGGTGGCATGTGAAACCCGCATGTGGAGCATTCGTTTGTGTGGGATGCTCTACCATGTTCTTTCCTAGATAATGCACTCAAAGGGCACTAAGCCTAGAGTGTGAAAACTGAGTTTCCTTGAGAGCTGCTTGGAAGCCTGATGGTGTGTGAAGTTAGTGAGCCAAATGGAGTTGTTCTCCCACAAGAACCACTCGGCTAATCCTTCTTCATTATGCCCTTCACCAACATGCAGTGTTTCCTTGATTGAATTAGCTCTCAGAACAATACTTGCGTCTAGAGCATTTGCATTGAGGGCTATCTGAAAACGGCTGTGGCGCTGAAGTTGCCTGTGAATGTGGAGTTGGTGTCATGTGAAACCCGCATGTGGAGCATTCGTTTGTGTGAGATGCTCACCAAGCTTCATTTCAGTCCTTGGCACTCAAAGGGCACTAAGCATAGAGTGTGAAAACTGAGTTTCCTTGAGAGCTGCTTGAAAGCCTGATGGTGTGTGAAGTTAGTGAGCCAAATGGAGTTGTTCTCCCACAAGAACCACTCGGCTGATCCGTCTTCAATATGCCCTTCACCAACATGCAGTGTTTCCTTGATTGAATTAGCTCTCAGAACAATACTTGCGTCTAGAGCATTTGCATTGAGGGCTATCTGAAAACGGCTGTGGCGCTGAAGTTGCCTGTGAATGTGGAGTTGGTGTCATGTGAAACCCGCATGTGGAGCATTCGTTTGTGTGAGATGCTCACCAAGCTTCATTTCAGTTGTAGGCACTCAAAGGGCACTAAGCCTAGAGTGTGAAAACTGAGTTTCCTTGAGAGCTGCTTGGAAGCCTGATGGTGTGTGAAGTTAGTGAGCCAAATGGAGTTGTTCTCCCACAAGAACCACTCGGCTAATCCTTCTTCATTATGCCCTTCACCAACATGCAGTGTTTCCTTTATTGAATTAGCTCTCAGAACAATACTTGCGTCTAGAGCATTTGCATTGAGGGCTATCTGAAAACGGCTGTGGCGCTGAAGTTGCCTGTGAATGTGGAGTTGGTGTCATGTGAAACCCGCATGTGGAGCATTCGTTTGTGTGAGATGCTCACCAAGCTTCATTTCAGTTGTAGGCACTCAAAGGGCACTAAGCATAGAGTGTGAAAACTGAGTTTCCTTGAGAGCTGCTTGAAAGCCTGATGGTGTGTGAAGTTAGTGAGCCAAATGGAGTTGTTCTCCCACAAGAACCACTCGGCTGATCATTCTTCAATATGCCCTTCACCAACATGCAGTGTTTCCTTGATTGAATTAGCTCTCACACCAATATTTGCGTCTAGAGCCGTTGCATTGAATGTTATCTGGAAACGGCTGTGGCGCTGAAGTTGGCTGAGAATGTGGAGTTGGTGGCATGTGAAACCCGCATGTGGAGCATTCGCTTGTGTGGGATGTTCACCAAGCTTCATTTCAGTCCAAGGCACTCAAAGGGCACTAAGCATAGAGTGTGAAAACTGAGTTTCCTTGAGAGCTGCTTGGAGGCCTGATGGTGTGTGAAGTTACTGAGCCAAATGGAGTTGTTCTCCCACAAGAACACTAGGCTGTTCCTTCTTCAATATGCCCTTCACCAACATGCAGTGTTTCCTTGATTGAATTAGCTCTCACACCAATATTTGCGTCTAGAGCCTTTGCATTGAGGGCTATCTGAAAACGGCTGTGGCGCTGAAGTTGCCTGAGAATGTGGAGTTGGTGGCAAGTGAAACCTGCATGTGGAGCATTCGTTTGTGTGGGATGCTCTACCAGGTTCATTTCTAGATAATGCACTCAAAGGGCACTAAGCATAGAGTGTGAAAACTGAGTTTCCTTGAGAGCTGCTTGGAAGCCTGATGGTGTGTGAAGTTAGTGAGGTAAATGGAGTTGTTCTCCCACAAGAACCACTAGGCTGATCCTTCTTCAATATGCCCTTCACCAACATGCAGTGTTTCCTTGATTGAATTAGCTCTTACACCAATATTTACGTCTAGAGCCTTTGCATTGAGGGCTATCTGAAAACGGCTGTGGCGCTGAAGTTGCCTGAGAATGTGGAGTTGGTGGCATGTGAAACCCGCATGTGGAGCATTCGTTTGTGTCGGATGCTCTACCAGCTTCATTTCAGTCCTATTCACTCAAAGGGCACTAAGCATAGAGTGTGAAAACAGAGTTTCCTTGAGAGCTGCTTGGAAGCCTGATGGTGTGTGAAGTTAGTGAGCCAAATGGAGTTGTACTCCCACAAGAACCACTCAGCAGCTCTTTCTTCAATATGCCTTTCACCAACATGCAGTGTTTCCTTGATTGAATTAGCTCTCACACTAATATTTGCGTCTAGAGCCTTTGCATTGAGGGCTATCTGAAAACGGCTGTGGCGCTGAAGTTGCCTGTGAATGTGGAGTTGGTGGCATGTGAAACCCGCATGTGGAGCATTCGTTTGTGTGCGATGCTCAACCAAGTTTCATTTCAGTTGTAGCCACTCAAAGGGCAGTAAGCATAGAGTGTGAAAACTGAGTTTTCTTGAGAGCTGCTTGGAAGCCTGATGGTGTGTGAAGTTACTGAGCCAAATGGAGTTGTTCTCCCACAAGAATCACTCGGCTGTTCCTTCTTCAATATGCCCTTCACCAACATGCAGTGTTTCCTTGATTGAATTAGCTCTCACACCAATATTTGCGTCTAGAGCCTTTGCATTGAGGGCTATCTGAAAACGGCTGTGGCGCTGAAGTTGCCTGAGAATGTGGAGTTGGTGGCAAGTGAAACCCGCATGTGGAGCATTCGTTTGTGTGGGATGCTCTACCAGGTTCATTTCTAGATAATGCACTCAAAGGGCACTAAGCATAGAGTGTGAAAACTGAGTTTCCTTGAGAGCTGCTTAGAAGCCTGATGGTGTGTGAAGTTAGTGAGCCAAATGGAGTTGTTCTCCCACAAGAACCACTAGGCTGATCCTTCTTCAATATGCCCTTCACCAACATGCAGTGTTTCCTTGATTGAATTAGCTCTCACACCAATATTTGCGTTCTAGAGCCTTTGCATTGAGGGCTATCTGAAAACGGCTGTGGCGCTGAAGTTGCCTGAGAATGTGGAGTTGGTGGCATGTGAAACCCGCATGTGGAGCATTCGTTTGTGTGGGATGCTCTACCATGTTCTTTCCAGTTCAAGGCACTCAAAGGGCACTAAGCCTAGAGTGTGAAAACTGAGTTTCCTTGAGAGCTGCTTGGAAGCCTGATGGTGTGTGAAGTTAGTGAGCCAAATGGAGTTGTTCTCCCACAAGAACCACTCGGCTAATCCTTCTTCATTATGCCCTTCACCAACATGCAGTGTTTCCTTGATTGAATTAGCTCTCACAGCAATATTTGGGTCTAGAGCCTTTGCATTGAGGGCTATCTGAAAACGGCTGTGGCGCTGAAGTTGCCTGAGAATGTGGAGTTGGTGGCATGTGAAACCCGCATGTGGAGCATTCGTTTGTGTGGGATGCTCTACCAGGTTCATTCCTAGATAATGCACTCAAAGGGCACTAAGCATAGAGTGTGAAAACTGAGTTTCCTTGAGAGCTGCTTGGAAGCCTGATGGTGTGTGAAGTTAGTGAGCCAAATGGAGTTGTTCTCCCACAAGAACCCTCGGCTGATCCTTCTTCAATATGCCCTTCACCAACATGCAGTGTTTCCTTGATTGAATTAGCTCTCACAACAATATTTGCGTCTAGAGCCTTTGCATTGAGGGTTATCTGGAAACGGCTGTGGCGCTGAAGTTGCCTGAGAATGTGGAGTTGGTGGCATGTGAAACCCGCATGTGGAGGATTCGTTTGTGTGGGATGCTCACCAAGCTTCATTTCAGTCCTAGGCACTCAAAGGGCACTAAGCATAGAGTGTGAAAACTGAGTTTCCTTGAGAGCTGCTTGGAAGCCTGATGGTGTGTGAAGTTAGTGAGCCAAATGGAGTTGTTCTCCCACAAGAACCACTCGGCTGATCCTTCTTCAATATACCCTTCACCAACATGCAGTGTTTCCTTGATTGAATTACCTCTCACACCAATATTTGCGTCTAGAGCCTTTGCATTGAGGGTTATCTGAATACGGCTGTGGCGCTGAAGTTGCCTGTGAATGTGGAGTTTTTAACATGTGAAACCCGCATGTGGAGCATTCGTTTGTGTGGGATGCTCACCAAGTTTCATTTCAGTTGTAGGCACTCAAAGGGCACTAAGCATAGAGTGTGAAAACTGAGTTTCCTTGAGAGCTGCTTGGAAGCCTGATGGTGTGTGAAGTTAGTGAGCCAAATGGAGTTGTTCTTCCACAAGAACCACTCGGCTGATCCTTCTTCAATATGCCCTTCACCAACATGCAGTGTTTCCTTGATTGAATTAGCTCTCACACCAATATTTGCGTCTAGAGCCTTTGCATTGAGGGCTATCTGAAAACGGCTGTGGCGCTGAAGTTGCCTGAGAATGTGGAGTTGGTGGCAAGTGAAACCCGCATGTGGAGCATTCGTTTGTGTGGGATGCTCTACCAGGTTCATTTCTAGATAATGCACTCAAAGGGCACTAAGCATAGAGTGTGAAAACTGAGTTTCCTTGAGAGCTGCTTAGAAGCCTGATGGTGTGTGAAGTTAGTGAGCCAAATGGAGTTGTTCTCCCACAAGAACCACTCGGCTGATCCTTCTTCAATATGCCCTTCACCAACATGCAGTGTTTCCTTCATTGAATTAGCTCTCACACCAATATTTGCGTCTAGAGCCTTTGCATTGAGGGCTATCTGAAAACGGCTGTGGCGCTGAAGTTGCCTGAGAATGTGGAGTTGGTGGCATGTGAAACCCGCATGTGGAGCATTCGTTTGTGTGGGATGCTCTACCATGTTCTTTCCTAGATAATGCACTCAAAGGGCACTAAGCCTAGAGTGTGAAAACTGAGTTTCCTTGAGAGCTGCTTGGAAGCCTGATGGTGTGTGAAGTTAGTGAGCCAAATGGAGTTGTTCTCCCACAAGAACCACTCGGCTAATCCTTCTTCATTATGCCCTTCACCAACATGCAGTGTTTCCTTGATTGAATTAGCTCTCAGAACAATACTTGCGTCTAGAGCATTTGCATTGAGGGCTATCTGAAAACGGCTGTGGCGCTGAAGTTGCCTGTGAATGTGGAGTTGGTGTCATGTGAAACCCGCATGTGGAGCATTCGTTTGTGTGAGATGCTCACCAAGCTTCATTTCAGTCCTTGGCACTCAAAGGGCACTAAGCATAGAGTGTGAAAACTGAGTTTCCTTGAGTGCTGCTTGAAAGCCTGATGGTGTGTGAAGTTAGTGAGCCAAATGGAGTTGTTCTCCCACAAGAACCACTCGGCTGATCCGTCTTCAATATGCCCCTTCACCAACATGCAGTGTTTCCTTGATTGAATTAGCTCTCAGAACAATACTTGCGTCTAGAGCATTTGCATTGAGGGCTATCTGAAAACGGCTGTGGCGCTGAAGTTGCCTGTGAATGTGGAGTTGGTGTCATGTGAAACCCGCATGTGGAGCATTCGTTTGTGTGAGATGCTCACCAAGCTTCATTTCAGTTGTAGGCACTCAAAGGGCACTAAGCCTAGAGTGTGAAAACTGAGTTTCCTTGAGAGCTGCTTGGAAGCCTGATGGTGTGTGAAGTTAGTGAGCCAAATGGAGTTGTTCTCCCACAAGAACCACTCGGCTAATCCTTCTTCATTATGCCCTTCACCAACATGCAGTGTTTCTTGATTGAATTAGCTCTCAGAACAATACTTGCGTCTAGAGCATTTGCATTGAGGGCTATCTGAAAACGGCTGTGGCGCTGAAGTTGCCTGTGAATGTGGAGTTGGTGTCATGTGAAACCCGCATGTGGAGCATTCGTTTGTGTGAGATGCTCACCAAGCTTCATTTCAGTCCTTGGCACTCAAAGGGCACTAAGCATAGAGTGTGAAAACTGAGTTTCCTTGAGAGCTGCTTGAAAGCCTGATGGTGTGTGAAGTTAGTGAGCCAAATGGAGTTGTTCTCCCACAAGAACCACTCGGCTGATCATTCTTCAATATGCCCTTCACCAACATGCAGTGTTTCCTTGATTGAATTAGCTCTCAGAACAATA
>NW_026701428.1:0-49533 GCF_030435755.1 Ochotona princeps | reverse complement strand
CTCACTAACTTCACACACCATCAGGCTTCCAAGCAGCTCTCAAGGAAACTCAGTTTTCACACTCTATGCTTAGTGCCCTTTGAGTGCATTATCTAGGAATGAACCTGGTAGAGCATCCCACACAAACGAATGCTCCACATGCGGGTTTCACATGCCACCAACTCCACATTCACAGGCAACTTCAGCGCCACAGCCGTTTTCAGATAGCCCTCAATGCAAAGGCTCTAGACGCAAATATTGGTGTGAGAGCTAATTCAATCAAGGAAACACTGCATGTTGGTGAAGGGCATATTGAAGAAGGATCAGCCGAGTGGTTCTTGTGGGAGAACAACTCCATTTGGCTCACTAACTTCACACACCATCAGGCTTCCAAGCAGCTCTCAAGGAAACTCAGTTTTCACACTCTATGCTTAGTGCCCTTTGAGTGCATTATCTAGGAATGAATCTGGTAGAGCATTCCACACAAACGAATGCTCCACATGCGGGTTTCACATGCCACCAACTCCACATTCACAGGCAACTTCAGCGCCACAGCCGTTTTCAGATAGCCCTCAATGCAAAGGCTCTAGACGCAAATATTGGTGTGAGAGCTAATTCAATCAAGGAAACACTGCATGTTGGTGAAGGGCATATTGAAGAAGGATCAGCCGAGTGGTTCTTGTGGGAGAACAACTCCATTTGGCTCACTAACTTCACACACCATCAGGCTTCCAAGCAGCTCTCAAGGAAACTCAGTTTTCACACTCTATGCTTAGTGCCCTTTGAGTGCATTATCTAGGAAAGAACCTGGTAGAGCATCCCACACAAACGAATGCTCCACATGCGGGTTTCACATGCCACCAACTCCACATTCACAGGCAACTTCAGCGCCACAGCCGTTTTCAGATAGCCCTCAATGCAAAGGCTCTAGACGCAAATATTGGTGTGAGAGCTAATTCAATCAAGGAAACACTGCATGTTGGTGAAGGGCATATTGAAGAAGGATCAGCCGAGTGGTTCTTGTGGGAGAACAACTCCATTTGGCTCACTAACTTCACACACCATCAGGCTTCCAAGCAGCTCTCAAGGAAACTCAGTTTTCACACTCTATGCTTAGTGCCCTTTGTGTGCCTAGGACTGAAATGAAGCTTGGTCAGCATCCCACACAAACGAATGCTCCACATGCGTGTTTCACATGCCACCAACTCCACATTCACAGGCAACTTCAGCGCCACAGCCGTTTTCAGATAGCCCTCAATGCAAAGGCTCTAGACGCAAATATTGGTGTGAGAGCTAATTCAATCAAGGAAACACTGCATGTTGGTGAAGGGCATATTGAAGAAGGATCAGCCGAGTGGTTCTTGTGGGAGAACAACTCCATTTGGCTCACTAACTTCACACACCATCAGGCTTCCAAGCAGCTCTCAAGGAAACTCAGTTTTCACACTCTATGCTTAGTGCCATTTGAGTGCATTATCTAGGAATGAACCTGGTAGAGCATCCCACCCAAACGAATGCTCCACATGCGGGTTTCACATGCCACCAACTCCACATTCACAGGCAACTTCAGCGCCACAGCCGTTTTCAGATAGCCCTCAATGCAAAGGCTCTAGACGCAAATATTGGTGTGAGAGCTAATTCAATCAAGGAAACACTGCATGTTGGTGAAGGGCATATTGAAGAAGGATCAGCCGAGTGGTTCTTGTGGGAGAACAACTCCATTTGGCTCACTAACTTAACACACCATCAGGCTTCCAAGCAGCTCTCAAGGAAACTCAGTTTTCACACTCTATGCTTAGTGCCCTTTGTGTGCCTAGGACTGAAATGAAGCTTGGTCAGCATCCCACACAAACGAATGCTCCACATGCGGGTTTCACATGCCACCAACTCCACATTCACAGGCAACTTCAGCGCCACAGCCGTTTTCAGATAGCCCTCAATGCAAAGGCTCTAGACACAAATATTGGTGTGAGAGCTAATTCAATCAAGGAAACACTGCATGTTGGTGAAGGGCATATTGAAGAAGGATCAGCCGAGTGGTTCTTGTGGGAGAACAACTCCATTTGGCTCACTAACTTCACACACCATCAGGCTTCCAAGCAGCTCTCAAGGAAACTCAGTTTTCACACTCTATGTTTAGTGCCCTTTGAATGCATTATCTAGGAATGAACCTGGTAGAGCATCCCACACAAACGAATGCTCCACATGTGGGTTTCACATGCCAGCAACTCCACATTCACAGGCAACTTCAGCGCCACAGCCGTTTTCAGATAGCCCTCAATGCAAAGGCTCTAGACGCAAATATTGGTGTGAGAGCTAATTCAATCAAGGAAACACTGCATGTTGGTGAAGGGCATATTGAAGAAGGATCAGCCGAGTGGTTCTTGTGGGAGAACAACTCCATTTGGCTCACTAACTTCACACACCATCAGGCTTCCAAGCAGCTCTCAAGGAAACTCAGTTTTCACACTCTATGCTTAGTGCCCTTTGAGTGCATTATCTAGGAATGAACCTGGTAGAGCATCCCACACAAACGAATGCTCCACATGCGGGTTTCACATGCCACCAACTCCACATTCACAGGCAACTTCAGCGCCACAGCCGTTTTCAGATAGCCCTCAATGCAAAGGCTCTAGACGCAAATATTGGTGTGAGAGCTAATTCAATCAAGGAAACACTGCATGTTGGTGAAGGGCATATTGAAGAAGGATCAGCCGAGTGGTTCTTGTGGGAGAACAACTCCATTTGGCTCACTAACTTCACACACCATCAGGCTTCCAAGCAGCTCTCAAGGAAACTCAGTTTTCACACTCTATGCTTAGTGCCCTTTGAGTGCATTATCTAGGAATGAATCTGGTAGAGCATCCCACACAAACGAATGCTCCACATGCGGGTTTCACATGCCACCAACTCCACATTCACAGGCAACTTCAGCGCCACAGCCGTTTTCAGATAGCCCTCAATGCAAAGGCTCTAGACGCAAATATTGGTGTGAGAGCTAATTCAATCAAGGAAACACTGCATGTTGGTGAAGGGCATATTGAAGAAGGATCAGCCGAGTGGTTCTTGTGGGAGAACAACTCCATTTGGCTCACTAACTTCACACACCATCAGGCTTCCAAGCAGCTCTCAAGGAAACTCAGTTTTCACACTCTATGCTTAGTGCCCTTTGAATGCATTATCTAGGAATGAACCTGGTAGAGCATCCCGCACAAACGAATGCTCCACATGCGGGTTTCACATGCCACCAACTCCACATTCACAGGCAACTTCAGTGCCACAGCCGTTTTCAGATAGCCCTCAATGCAAAGGCTCTAGACGCAAATATTGGTGTGAGAGTTAATTCAATCAAGGAAACACTGCATGTTGGTGAAGGGCATATTGAAGAAGGATCAGCCGAGTGGTTCTTGTGGGAGAACAACTCCATTTGGCTCACTAAAATCACACACCATCAGGCTTCCAAGCAGCTCTCAAGGAAACTTAGTTTTCACACTCTATGCTTAGTGCCCTTTGAGTGCATTATCTAGGAATGAACCTAGTAGAGCATCCCACACAAACGAATGCTCCACATGCGGGTTTCACATGCCACCAACTCCACATTCACGGGCAACTTCAGCGCCACAGCCGTTTTCAGATAGCCCTCAATGGAAAGGCTTTAGACGCAAATATTGGTGTGAGAGCTAATTCAATCAAGGAAACACTGCATGTTGGTGAAGGGCATATTGAAGAAGGATCAGCCGAGTGGTTCTTGTGGGAGAACAACTCCATTTGGCTCACTAACTTCACACACCATCAGGCTTCCAAGCAGCTCTCAAGGAAACTCAGTTTTCACACTCTATGCTTAGTGCCCTTTGAGTGCATTATCTAGGAAAGAACCTGGTAGAGCATCCCACACAAACGAATGCTCCACATGCGGGTTTCACATGCCACCAACTCCACATTCACAGGCAACTTCAGCGCCACAGCCGTTTTCAGATAGCCCTCAATGCAAAGGCTCTAGACGCAAATATTGGTGTGAGAGCTAATTCAATCAAGGAAACACTGCATGTTGGTGAAGGGCATATTGAAGAAGGATCAGCCGAGTGGTTCTTGTGGGAGAACAACTCCATTTGGCTCACTAACTTCACACACCATCAGGCTTCCAAGCAGCTCTCAAGGAAACTCAGTTTTCACAATCTATGTTTAGTGCCCTTTGAATGCATTATCTAGGAATGAACCTGGTAGAGCATCCCACACAAAAGAATGCTCCACATGCGGGTTTCACATGCCACCAACTCCACATTCACAGGCAACTTCAGCGCCACAGCCGTTTTCAGATAGCCCTCAATGCAAAGGCTCTAGACGCAAATATTGGTGTGAGAGCTAATTCAATCAAGGAAACACTGCATGTTGGTGAAGGGCATATTGAAGAAGGATCAGCCGAGTGGTTCTTGTGGGAGAACAACTCCATTTGGCTCACTAACTTCACACACCATCAGGCTTCCAAGCAGCTCTCAAGGAAACTCAGTTTTCACACTCTATGCTTAGTGCCCTTTGAATGCATTATCTAGGAATGAACCTGGTAGAGCATCCCACACAAACGAATGCTCCACATGCGGGTTTCACATGCCACCAAATCCACATTCACAGGCAACTTCAGCGCCACAGCCGTTTTCAGATAACCCTCAATGCAAAGGCTCTAGACGCAAATATTGGTGTGAGAGCTAATTCAATCAAGGAAACACTGCATGTTGGTGAAGGGCATATTGAAGAAGGATCAGCCGAGTGGTTCTTGTGGGAGAACAACTCCATTTGGCTCACTAACTTCACACACCATCAGGCTTCCAAGCAGCTCTCAAGGAAACTCAGTTTTCACACTCTATGCTTAGTGCCCTTTGAGTGCATTATCTAGGAATGAACCTGGTAGAGCATCCCACCCAAACGAATGCTCCACATGCGGGTTTCACATGCCACCAACTCCACATTCACAGGCAACTTCAGCGCCACAGCCGTTTTCAGATAGCCCTCAATGCAAAGGCTCTAGACGCAAATATTGGTGTGAGAGCTAATTCAATCAAGGAAACACTGCATGTTGGTGAAGGGCATATTGAAGAAGGATCAGCCGAGTGGTTCTTGTGGGAGAACAACTCCATTTGGCTCACTAACTTCACACACCATCAGGCTTCCAAGCAGCTCTCAAGGAAACTCAGTTTTCACACTCTATGCTTAGTGCCCTTTGAGTGCATTATCTAGGAAAGAATCTGGTAGAGCATCCCACACAAACGAATGCTCCACATGCGGGTTTCACATGCCACCAACTCCACATTCACAGGCAACTTCAGCGCCACAGCCGTTTTCAGATAGCCCTCAATGCAAAGGCTCTAGACGCAAATATTGGTGTGAGAGCTAATTCAATCAAGGAAACACAGCATGTTGGTGAAGGGCATATTGAAGAAGGATCAGCCGAGTGGTTCTTGTGGGAGAACAACTCCATTTGGCTCACTAACTTCACACACCATCAGGCTTCCAAGCAGCTCTCAAGGAAACTCAGTTTTCACACTCTATGCTTAGTGCCCTTTGAATGCATTATCTAGGAATGAACCTGGTAGAGCATCCCACACAAACGAATGCTCCACATGCGTGTTTCACATGCCACCAACTCCACATTCACAGGCAACTTCAGCGCCACAGCCGTTTTCAGATAGCCCTCAATGCAAAGGCTCTAGACGCAAATATTGGTGTGAGAGCTAATTCAATCAAGGAAACACTGCATGTTGGTGAAGGGCATATTGAAGAAGGATCAGCCGAGTGGTTCTTGTGGGAGAACAACTCCATTTGGCTCACTAACTTCACACACCATCAGGCTTCCAAGCAGCTCTCAAGGAAACTCAGTTTTCACACTCTATGCTTAGTGCCCTTTGAGTGCATTATCTAGGAAAGAACCTGGTAGAGCATCCCACACAAACGAATGCTCCACATGCGGGTTTCACATGCCACCAACTCCACATTCACAGGCAACTTCAGTGCCACAGCCGTTTTCAGATAGCCCTCAATGCAAAGGCTCTAGACGCAAATATTGGTGTGAGAGCTAATTCAATCAAGGAAACACTGCATGTTGGTGAAGGGCATATTGAAGAAGGATCAGCCGAGTGGTTCTTGTGGGAGAACAACTCCATTTGGCTCACTAACTTCACACACCATCAGGCTTCCAAGCAGCTCTCAAGGAAACTCAGTTTTCACACTCTATGCTTAGTGCCCTTTGTGTGCCTAGGACTGAAATGAAGCTTGGTCAGCATCCCACACAAACGAATGCTCCACATGCGGGTTTCACATGCCACCAACTCCACATTCACAGGCAACTTCAGCGCCACAGCCGTTTTCAGATAGCCCTCAATGCAAAGGCTCTAGACGCAAATATTGGTGTGAGAGCTAATTCAATCAAGGAAACACTGCATGTTGGTGAAGGGCATATTGAAGAAGGATCAGCCGAGTGGTTCTTGTGGGAGAACAACTCCATTTGGCTCACTAACTTCACACACCATCAGGCTTCCAAGCAGCTCTCAAGGAAACTCAGTTTTCACACTCTATGTTTAGTGCCCTTTGAATGCATTATCTAGGAATGAATCTGGTAGAGCATCCCACACAAACGAATGCTCCACATGCGGGTTTCACATGCCACCAACTCCACATTCACAGGCAACTTCAGCGCCACAGCCGTTTTCAGATAGCCCTCAATGCAAAGGCTCTAGACGCAAATATTGGTGTGAGAGCTAATTCAATCAAGGAAACACTGCATGTTGGTGAAGGGCATATTGAAGAAGGATCAGCCGAGTGGTTCTTGTGGGAGAACAACTCCATTTGGCTCACTAACTTCACACACCATCAGGCTTCCAAGCAGCTCTCAAGGAAACTCAGTTTTCACACTCTATGCTTAGTGCCCTTTGAGTGCATTATCTAGGAATGAACCTGGTAGAGCATCCCACCCAAACGAATGCTCCACATGCGGGTTTCACATGCCACCAACTCCACATTCACAGGCAACTTCAGCGCCACAGCCGTTTTCAGATAGCCCTCAATGCAAAGGCTCTAGACGCAAATATTGGTGTGAGAGCTAATTCAATCAAGGAAACACTGCATGTTGGTGAAGGGCATATTGAAGAAGGATCAGCCGAGTGGTTCTTGTGGGAGAACAACTCCATTTGGCTCACTAACTTCACACACCATCAGGCTTCCAAGCAGCTCTCAAGGAAACTCAGTTTTCACACTCTATGCTTAGTGCCCTTTGAGTGCATTATCTAGGAAAGAATCTGGTAGAGCATCCCACACAAACGAATGCTCCACATGCGGGTTTCACATGCCACCAACTCCACATTCACAGGCAACTTCAGCGCCACAGCCGTTTTCAGATAGCCCTCAATGCAAAGGCTCTAGACGCAAATATTGGTGTGAGAGCTAATTCAATCAAGGAAACACAGCATGTTGGTGAAGGGCATATTGAAGAAGGATCAGCCGAGTGGTTCTTGTGGGAGAACAACTCCATTTGGCTCACTAACTTCACACACCATCAGGCTTCCAAGCAGCTCTCAAGGAAACTCAGTTTTCACACTCTATGCTTAGTGCCCTTTGAATGCATTATCTAGGAATGAACCTGGTAGAGCATCCCACACAAACGAATGCTCCACATGCGTGTTTCACATGCCACCAACTCCACATTCACAGGCAACTTCAGCGCCACAGCCGTTTTCAGATAGCCCTCAATGCAAAGGCTCTAGACGCAAATATTGGTGTGAGAGCTAATTCAATCAAGGAAACACTGCATGTTGGTGAAGGGCATATTGAAGAAGGATCAGCCGAGTGGTTCTTGTGGGAGAACAACTCCATTTGGCTCACTAACTTCACACACCATCAGGCTTCCAAGCAGCTCTCAAGGAAACTCAGTTTTCACACTCTATGCTTAGTGCCCTTTGAGTGCATTATCTAGGAAAGAACCTGGTAGAGCATCCCACACAAACGAATGCTCCACATGCGGGTTTCACATGCCACCAACTCCACATTCACAGGCAACTTCAGTGCCACAGCCGTTTTCAGATAGCCCTCAATGCAAAGGCTCTAGACGCAAATATTGGTGTGAGAGCTAATTCAATCAAGGAAACACTGCATGTTGGTGAAGGGCATATTGAAGAAGGATCAGCCGAGTGGTTCTTGTGGGAGAACAACTCCATTTGGCTCACTAACTTCACACACCATCAGGCTTCCAAGCAGCTCTCAAGGAAACTCAGTTTTCACACTCTATGCTTAGTGCCCTTTGTGTGCCTAGGACTGAAATGAAGCTTGGTCAGCATCCCACACAAACGAATGCTCCACATGCGGGTTTCACATGCCACCAACTCCACATTCACAGGCAACTTCAGCGCCACAGCCGTTTTCAGATAGCCCTCAATGCAAAGGCTCTAGACGCAAATATTGGTGTGAGAGCTAATTCAATCAAGGAAACACTGCATGTTGGTGAAGGGCATATTGAAGAAGGATCAGCCGAGTGGTTCTTGTGGGAGAACAACTCCATTTGGCTCACTAACTTCACACACCATCAGGCTTCCAAGCAGCTCTCAAGGAAACTCAGTTTTCACACTCTATGTTTAGTGCCCTTTGAATGCATTATCTAGGAATGAATCTGGTAGAGCATCCCACACAAACGAATGCTCCACATGCGGGTTTCACATGCCACCAACTCCACATTCACAGGCAACTTCAGCGCCACAGCCGTTTTCAGATAGCCCTCAATGCAAAGGCTCTAGACGCAAATATTGGTGTGAGAGCTAATTCAATCAAGGAAACACTGCATGTTGGTGAAGGGCATATTGAAGAAGGATCAGCCGAGTGGTTCTTGTGGGAGAACAACTCCATTTGGCTCACTAACTTCACACACCATCAGGCTTCCAAGCAGCTCTCAAGGAAACTCAGTTTTCACACTCTATGCTTAGTGCCCTTTGTGTGCCTAGGACTGAAATGAGGTTTGGTCAGCATCCCACACAAACGAATGCTCCACATGCGGGTTTCACATGCCACCAACTCCACATTCACAGGCAACTTCAGCGCCACAGCCGTTTTCAGATAGCCCTCAATGCAAAGGCTCTAGACGCAAATATTGGTGTGAGAGCTAATTCAATCAAGGAAACACTGCATGTTGGTGAAGGGCATATTGAAGAAGGATCAGCCGAGTGGTTCTTGTGGGAGAACAACTCCATTTGGCTCACTAACTTCACAAACCATCAGGCTTCCAAGCAGCTCTCAAGGAAACTCAGTTTTCACACTGTATGCTTAGTGCTCTTTGTGTGCCTAGGACTGAAGTGAAGCTTGGTCAGCATCCCACACAAACGAATGCTCCACATGCGGGTTTCACATGCCACCAACTCCACATTCACAGGCAACTTCAGCGCCACAGCCGTTTTCAGATAGCCCACAATGCAAAGGCTCTAGACGCAAATATTGGTGTGAGAGCTAATTCAATCAAGGAAACACTGCATGTTGGTGAAGGGCATATTGAAGAAGGATCAGCCGAGTGGTTCTTGTGGGAGAACAACTCCATTTGGCTCACTAACTTCACACACCATCAGGCTTCCAAGCAGCTCTCAAGGAAACTCAGTTTTCACACTCTATGTTTAGTGCCCTTTGAATGCATTATCTAGGAATGAACCTGGTAGAGCATCCCACACAAACGAATGCTCCACATGCGGGTTTCACATGCCACCAACTCCACATTCACAGGCAACTTCAGCGCCACAGCCGTTTTCAGATAGCCCTCAGATGCAAAGGCTCTAGACGCAAATATTGGTGTGAGAGCTAATTCAATCAAGGAAACACTGCATGTTGGTGAAGGGCATATTGAAGAAGGATCAGCCGAGTGGTTCTTGTGGGAGAACAACTCCATTTGGCTCACTAACTTCACACACCATCAGGCTTCCAAGCAGCTCTCAAGGAAACTCAGTTTTCACACTCTATGCTTAGTGCCCTTTGTGCCTAGGACTGAAATGAAGCTTGGAGAGCATCCCACACAAACGAATGCTCCACATGCGGGTTTCACATGCCACCAACTCCACATTCACAGGCAACTTCAGCGCCACAGCCGTTTTCAGATAGCCCTCAATGCAAAGGCTCTAGACGCAAATATTGGTGTGAGAGCTAATTCAATCAAGGAAACACTGCATGTTGGTGAAGGGCATATTGAAGAAGGATCAGCCGAGTGGTTCTTGTGGGAGAACAACTCCATTTGGCTCACTAACTTCACACACCATCAGGCTTCCAAGCAGCTCTCAAGGAAACTCAGTTTTCACAATCTATGTTTAGTGCCCTTTGAATGCATTATCTAGGAATGAACCTGGTAGAGCATCCCACACAAACGAATGCTCCACATGCGGGTTTCACATGCCACCAACTCCACATTCACAGGCAACTTCAGCGCCACAGCCGTTTTCAGATAGCCCTCAATGCAAAGGCTCTAGACGCAAATATTGGTGTGAGAGCTAATTCAATCAAGGAAACACTGCATGTTGGTGAAGGGCATATTGAAGAAGGATCAGCCGAGTGGTTCTTGTGGGAGAACAACTCCATTTGGCTCACTAACTTCACACACCATCAGGCTTCCAAGCAGCTCTCAAGGAAACTCAGTTTTCACACTCTATGCTTAGTGCCCTTTGAATGCATTATCTAGGAATGAACCTGGTAGAGCATCCCACACAAACGAATGCTCCACATGCGGGTTTCACATGCCACCAAATCCACATTCACAGGCAACTTCAGCGCCACAGCCGTTTTCAGATAACCCTCAATGCAAAGGCTCTAGACGCAAATATTGGTGTGAGAGCTAATTCAATCAAGGAAACACTGCATGTTGGTGAAGGGCATATTGAAGAAGGATCAGCCGAGTGGTTCTTGTGGGAGAACAACTCCATTTGGCTCACTAACTTCACACACCATCAGGCTTCCAAGCAGCTCTCAAGAAACTCAGTTTTCACACTCTATGCTTAGTGCCCTTTGAGTGCATTATCTAGGAATGAACCTGGTAGAGCATCCCACCCAAACGAATGCTCCACATGCGGGTTTCACATGCCACCAACTCCACATTCACAGGCAACTTCAGCGCCACAGCCGTTTTCAGATAGCCCTCAATGCAAAGGCTCTAGACGCAAATATTGGTGTGAGAGCTAATTCAATCAAGGAAACACTGCATGTTGGTGAAGGGCATATTGAAGAAGGATCAGCCGAGTGGTTCTTGTGGGAGAACAACTCCATTTGGCTCACTAACTTCACACACCATCAGGCTTCCAAGCAGCTCTCAAGGAAACTCAGTTTTCACACTCTATGCTTAGTGCCCTTTGAGTGCATTATCTAGGAAAGAATCTGGTAGAGCATCCCACACAAACGAATGCTCCACATGCGGGTTTCACATGCCACCAACTCCACATTCACAGGCAACTTCAGCGCCACAGCCGTTTTCAGATAGCCCTCAATGCAAAGGCTCTAGACGCAAATATTGGTGTGAGAGCTAATTCAATCAAGGAAACACAGCATGTTGGTGAAGGGCATATTGAAGAAGGATCAGCCGAGTGGTTCTTGTGGGAGAACAACTCCATTTGGCTCACTAACTTCACACACCATCAGGCTTCCAAGCAGCTCTCAAGGAAACTCAGTTTTCACACTCTATGCTTAGTGCCCTTTGAATGCATTATCTAGGAATGAACCTGGTAGAGCATCCCACACAAACGAATGCTCCACATGCGTGTTTCACATGCCACCAACTCCACATTCACAGGCAACTTCAGCGCCACAGCCGTTTTCAGATAGCCCTCAATGCAAAGGCTCTAGACGCAAATATTGGTGTGAGAGCTAATTCAATCAAGGAAACACTGCATGTTGGTGAAGGGCATATTGAAGAAGGATCAGCCGAGTGGTTCTTGTGGGAGAACAACTCCATTTGGCTCACTAACTTCACACACCATCAGGCTTCCAAGCAGCTCTCAAGGAAACTCAGTTTTCACACTCTATGCTTAGTGCCCTTTGAGTGCATTATCTAGGAAAGAACCTGGTAGAGCATCCCACACAAACGAATGCTCCACATGCGGGTTTCACATGCCACCAACTCCACATTCACAGGCAACTTCAGTGCCACAGCCGTTTTCAGATAGCCCTCAATGCAAAGGCTCTAGACGCAAATATTGGTGTGAGAGCTAATTCAATCAAGGAAACACTGCATGTTGGTGAAGGGCATATTGAAGAAGGATCAGCCGAGTGGTTCTTGTGGGAGAACAACTCCATTTGGCTCACTAACTTCACACACCATCAGGCTTCCAAGCAGCTCTCAAGGAAACTCAGTTTTCACACTCTATGCTTAGTGCCCTTTGTGTGCCTAGGACTGAAATGAAGCTTGGTCAGCATCCCACACAAACGAATGCTCCACATGCGGGTTTCACATGCCACCAACTCCACATTCACAGGCAACTTCAGCGCCACAGCCGTTTTCAGATAGCCCTCAATGCAAAGGCTCTAGACGCAAATATTGGTGTGAGAGCTAATTCAATCAAGGAAACACTGCATGTTGGTGAAGGGCATATTGAAGAAGGATCAGCCGAGTGGTTCTTGTGGGAGAACAACTCCATTTGGCTCACTAACTTCACACACCATCAGGCTTCCAAGCAGCTCTCAAGGAAACTCAGTTTTCACACTCTATGTTTAGTGCCCTTTGAATGCATTATCTAGGAATGAATCTGGTAGAGCATCCCACACAAACGAATGCTCCACATGCGGGTTTCACATGCCACCAACTCCACATTCACAGGCAACTTCAGCGCCACAGCCGTTTTCAGATAGCCCTCAATGCAAAGGCTCTAGACGCAAATATTGGTGTGAGAGCTAATTCAATCAAGGAAACACTGCATGTTGGTGAAGGGCATATTGAAGAAGGATCAGCCGAGTGGTTCTTGTGGGAGAACAACTCCATTTGGCTCACTAACTTCACACACCATCAGGCTTCCAAGCAGCTCTCAAGGAAACTCAGTTTTCACACTCTATGCTTAGTGCCCTTTGTGTGCCTAGGACTGAAATGAGGTTTGGTCAGCATCCCACACAAACGAATGCTCCACATGCGGGTTTCACATGCCACCAACTCCACATTCACAGGCAACTTCAGCGCCACAGCCGTTTTCAGATAGCCCTCAATGCAAAGGCTCTAGACGCAAATATTGGTGTGAGAGCTAATTCAATCAAGGAAACACTGCATGTTGGTGAAGGGCATATTGAAGAAGGATCAGCCGAGTGGTTCTTGTGGGAGAACAACTCCATTTGGCTCACTAACTTCACAAACCATCAGGCTTCCAAGCAGCTCTCAAGGAAACTCAGTTTTCACACTGTATGCTTAGTGCTCTTTGTGTGCCTAGGACTGAAGTGAAGCTTGGTCAGCATCCCACACAAACGAATGCTCCACATGCGGGTTTCACATGCCACCAACTCCACATTCACAGGCAACTTCAGCGCCACAGCCGTTTTCAGATAGCCCACAATGCAAAGGCTCTAGACGCAAATATTGGTGTGAGAGCTAATTCAATCAAGGAAACACTGCATGTTGGTGAAGGGCATATTGAAGAAGGATCAGCCGAGTGGTTCTTGTGGGAGAACAACTCCATTTGGCTCACTAACTTCACACACCATCAGGCTTCCAAGCAGCTCTCAAGGAAACTCAGTTTTCACACTCTATGTTTAGTGCCCTTTGAATGCATTATCTAGGAATGAACCTGGTAGAGCATCCCACACAAACGAATGCTCCACATGCGGGTTTCACATGCCACCAACTCCACATTCACAGGCAACTTCAGCGCCACAGCCGTTTTCAGATAGCCCTCAGATGCAAAGGCTCTAGACGCAAATATTGGTGTGAGAGCTAATTCAATCAAGGAAACACTGCATGTTGGTGAAGGGCATATTGAAGAAGGATCAGCCGAGTGGTTCTTGTGGGAGAACAACTCCATTTGGCTCACTAACTTCACACACCATCAGGCTTCCAAGCAGCTCTCAAGGAAACTCAGTTTTCACACTCTATGTTTAGTGCCCTTTGAATGCATTATCTAGGAATGAACCTGGTAGAGCATCCCACACAAACGAATGCTCCACATGCGGGTTTCACATGCCACCAACTCCACATTCACAGGCAACTTCAGCGCCACAGCCGTTTTCAGATAGCCCTCAATGCAAAGGCTCTAGACGCAAATATTGGTGTGAGAGCTAATTCAATCAAGGAAACACTGCATGTTGGTGAAGGGCATATTGAAGAAGGATCAGCCGAGTGGTTCTTGTGGGAGAACAACTCCATTTGGCTCACTAACTTCACACACCATCAGGCTTCCAAGCAGCTCTCAAGGAAACTCAGTTTTCACACTCTATGCTTAGTGCCCTTTGAATGCATTATCTAGGAATGAACCTGGTAGAGCATCCCACACAAACGAATGCTCCACATGCGGGTTTCACATGCCACCAACTCCACATTCACAGGCAACTTCAGCGCCACAGCCGTTTTCAGATAGCCCTCAATGCAAAGGCTCTAGACGCAAATATTGGTGTGAGAGCTAATTCAATCAAGGAAACACTGCATGTTGGTGAAGGGCATATTGAAGAAGGATCAGCCGAGTGGTTCTTGTGGGAGAACAACTCCATTTGGCTCACTAACTTCACACACCATCAGGCTTCCAAGCAGCTCTCAAGGAAACTCAGTTTTCACACTCTATGCTTAGTGCCCTTTGAGTGCATTATCTAGGAATGAATCTGGTAGAGCATCCCACACAAACGAATGCTCCACATGCGGGTTTCACATGCCACCAACTCCACATTCACAGGCAACTTCAGCGCCACAGCCGTTTTCAGATAGCCCTCAATGCAAAGGCTCTAGACGCAAATATTGGTGTGAGAGCTAATTCAATCAAGGAAACACTGCATGTTGGTGAAGGGCATATTGAAGAAGGATCAGCCGAGTGGTTCTTGTGGGAGAACAACTCCATTTGGCTCACTAACTTCACACACCATCAGGCTTCCAAGCAGCTCTCAAGGAAACTCAGTTTTCACACTCTATGCTTAGTGCCCTTTGAGTGCATTATCTAGGAATGAACCTGGTAGAGCATCCCACACAAACGAATGCTCCACATGCGGGTTTCACATGCCACCAACTCCACATTCACAGGCAACTTCAGCGCCACAGCCGTTTTCAGATAGCCCTCAATGCAAAGGCTCTAGACGCAAATATTGGTGTGAGAGCTAATTCAATCAAGGAAACACTGCATGTTGGTGAAGGGCATATTGAAGAAGGATCAGCCGAGTGGTTCTTGTGGGAGAACAACTCCATTTGGCTCACTAACTTCACACACCATCAGGCTTCCAAGCAGCTCTCAAGGAAACTCAGTTTTCACACTCTATGCTTAGTGCCCTTTGAGTGCATTATCTAGGAAAGAACCTGGTAGAGCATCCCACACAAACGAATGCTCCACATGCGGGTTTCACATGCCACCAACTCCACATTCACAGGCAACTTCAGCGCCACAGCCGTTTTCAGATAGCCCTCAATGCAAAGGCTCTAGACGCAAATATTGGTGTGAGAGCTAATTCAATCAAGGAAACACTGCATGTTGGTGAAGGGCATATTGAAGAAGGATCAGCCGAGTGGTTCTTGTGGGAGAACAACTCCATTTGGCTCACTAACTTCACACACCATCAGGCTTCCAAGCAGCTCTCAAGGAAACTCAGTTTTCACACTCTATGCTTAGTGCCCTTTGAATGCATTATCTAGGAATGAACCTGGTAGAGCATCCCACACAAACGAATGCTCCACATGCGTGTTTCACATGCCACCAACTCCACATTCACAGGCAACTTCAGCGCCACAGCCGTTTTCAGATAGCCCTCAATGCATAGGCTCTAGACGCAAATATTGGTGTGAGAGCTAATTCAATCAAGGAAACACTGCATGTTGGTGAAGGGCATATTGAAGAAGGATCAGCCGAGTGGTTCTTGTGGGAGAACAACTCCATTTGGCTCACTAACTTCACACACCATCAGGCTTCCAAGCAGCTCTCAAGGAAACTCAGTTTTCACACTCTATGCTTAGTGCCCTTTGAGTGCATTATCTAGGAAAGAACCTGGTAGAGCATCCCACACAAACGAATGCTCCACATGCGGGTTTCACATGCCACCAACTCCACATTCACAGGCAACTTCAGCGCCACAGCCGTTTTCAGATAGCCCTCAATGCAAAGGCTCTAGACGCAAATATTGGTGTGAGAGCTAATTCAATCAAGGAAACACTGCATGTTGGTGAAGGGCATATTGAAGAAGGATCAGCCGAGTGGTTCTTGTGGGAGAACAACTCCATTTGGCTCACTAACTTCACACACCATCAGGCTTCCAAGCAGCTCTCAAGGAAACTCAGTTTTCACACTCTATGCTTAGTGCCCTTTGTGTGCCAAGGACTGAAATGAAGCTTGGTCAGCATCCCACACAAACGAATGCTCCACATGCGGGTTTCACATGCCAGCAACTCCACATTCACAGGCAACTTCAGCGCCACAGCCGTTTTCAGATAGCCCTCAATGCAAAGGCTCTAGACGCAAATATTGGTGTGAGAGCTAATTCAATCAAGGAAACACTGCATGTTGGTGAAGGGCATATTGAAGAAGGATCAGCCGAGTGGTTCTTGTGGGAGAACAACTCCATTTGGCTCACTAACTTCACACACCATCAGGCTTCCAAGCAGCTCTCAAGGAAACTCAGTTTTCACACTCTATGTTTAGTGCCCTTTGAGTGCATTATCTAGGAATGAACCTGGTAGAGCATCCCACACAAACGAATGCTCCACATGCGGGTTTCACATGCCAGCAACTCCACATTCACAGGCAACTTCAGCGCCACAGCCGTTTTCAGATAGCCCTCAATGCAAAGGCTCTAGACGCAAATATTGGTGTGAGAGCTAATTCAATCAAGGAAACACTGCATGTTGGTGAAGGGCATATTGAAGAAGGATCAGCCGAGTGGTTCTTGTGGGAGAACAACTCCATTTGGCTCACTAAAATCACACACCATCAGGCTTCCAAGCAGCTCTCAAGGAAACTTAGTTTTCACACTCTATGCTTAGTGCCCTTTGAGTGCATTATCTAGGAATGAACCTAGTAGAGCATCCCACACAAACGAATGCTCCACATGCGGGTTTCACATGCCACCAACTCCACATTCACAGGCAACTTCAGCGCCACAGCCGTTTTCAGATAGCCCTCAATGCAAAGGCTCTAGACGCAAATATTGGTGTGAGAGCTAATTCAATCAAGGAAACACTGCATGTTGGTGAAGGGCATATTGAAGAAGGATCAGCCGAGTGGTTCTTGTGGGAGAACAACTCCATTTGGCTCACTAAAATCACACACCATCAGGCTTCCAAGCAGCTCTCAAGGAAACTTAGTTTTCACACTCTATGCTTAGTGCCCTTTGAGTGCATTATCTAGGAATGAACCTAGTAGAGCATCCCACACAAACGAATGCTCCACATGCGTGTTTCACATGCCACCAACTCCACATTCACAGGCAACTTCAGCGCCACAGCCGTTTTCAGATAGCCCTCAATGCAAAGGCTCTAGACGCAAATATTGGTGTGAGAGCTAATTCAATCAAGGAAACACTGCATGTTGGTGAAGGGCATATTGAAGAAGGATCAGCCGAGTGGTTCTTGTGGGAGAACAACTCCATTTGGCTCACTAACTTCACACACCATCAGGCTTCCAAGCAGCTCTCAAGGAAACTCAGTTTTCACACTCTATGCTTAGTGCCCTTTGAGTGCATTATCTAGGAAAGAACCTGGTAGAGCATCCCACACAAACGAATGCTCCACATGCGGGTTTCACATGCCACCAACTCCACATTCACAGGCAACTTCAGCGCCACAGCCGTTTTCAGATAGCCCTCAATGCAAAGGCTCTAGACGCAAATATTGGTGTGAGAGCTAATTCAATCAAGGAAACACTGCATGTTGGTGAAGGGCATATTGAAGAAGGATCAGCCGAGTGGTTCTTGTGGGAGAACAACTCCATTTGGCTCACTAACTTCACACACCATCAGGCTTCCAAGCAGCTCTCAAGGAAACTCAGTTTTCACACTCTATGCTTAGTGCCCTTTGTGTGCCTAGGACTGAAATGAAGCTTGGTCAGCATCCCACACAAACGAATGCTCCACATGCGGGTTTCACATGCCACCAACTCCACATTCACAGGCAACTTCAGCGCCACAGCCGTTTTCAGATAGCCCTCAATGCAAAGGCTCTAGACGCAAATATTGGTGTGAGAGCTAATTCAATCAAGGAAACACTGCATGTTGGTGAAGGGCATATTGAAGAAGGATCAGCCGAGTGGTTCTTGTGGGAGAACAACTCCATTTGGCTCACTAACTTCACACACCATCAGGCTTCCAAGCAGCTCTCAAGGAAACTCAGTTTTCACACTCTATGTTTAGTGCCCTTTGAATGCATTATCTAGGAATGAACCTGGTAGAGCATCCCACACAAACGAATGCTCCACATGCGGGTTTCACATGCCACCAACTCCACATTCACAGGCAACTTCAGCGCCACAGCCGTTTTCAGATAGCCCTCAATGCAAAGGCTCTAGACGCAAATATTGGTGTGAGAGCTAATTCAATCAAGGAAACACTGCATGTTGGTGAAGGGCATATTGAAGAAGGATCAGCCGAGTGGTTCTTGTGGGAGAACAACTCCATTTGGCTCACTAACTTCACACACCATCAGGCTTCCAAGCAGCTCTCAAGGAAACTCAGTTTTCACACTCTATGCTTAGTGCCCTTTGAATGCATTATCTAGGAATGAACCTGGTAGAGCATCCCACACAAACGAATGCTCCACATGCGGGTTTCACATGCCACCAACTCCACATTCACAGGCAACTTCAGCGCCACAGCCGTTTTCAGATAGCCCTCAATGCAAAGGCTCTAGACGCAAATATTGGTGTGAGAGCTAATTCAATCAAGGAAACACTGCATGTTGGTGAAGGGCATATTGAAGAAGGATCAGCCGAGTGGTTCTTGTGGGAGAACAACTCCATTTGGCTCACTAAAATCACACACCATCAGGCTTCCAAGCAGCTCTCAAGGAAACTTAGTTTTCACACTCTATGCTTAGTGCCCTTTGAGTGCATTATCTAGGAATGAACCTAGTAGAGCATCCCACACAAACGAATGCTCCACATGCGGGTTTCACATGCCACCAACTCCACATTCACAGGCAACTTCAGCGCCACAGCCGTTTTCAGATAGCCCTCAATGCAAAGGCTCTAGACGCAAATATTGGTGTGAGAGCTAATTCAATCAAGGAAACACTGCATGTTGGTGAAGGGCATATTGAAGAAGGATCAGCCGAGTGGTTCTTGTGGGAGAACAACTCCATTTGGCTCACTAACTTCACACACCATCAGGCTTCCAAGCAGCTCTCAAGGAAACTCAGTTTTCACACTCTATGCTTAGTGCCCTTTGAGTGCATTATCTAGGAAAGAACCTGGTAGAGCATCCCACACAAACGAATGCTCCACATGCGGGTTTCACATGCCACCAACTCCACATTCACAGGCAACTTCAGCGCCACAGCCGTTTTCAGATAGCCCTCAATGCAAAGGCTCTAGACGCAAATATTGGTGTGAGAGCTAATTCAATCAAGGAAACACTGCATGTTGGTGAAGGGCATATTGAAGAAGGATCAGCCGAGTGGTTCTTGTGGGAGAACAACTCCATTTGGCTCACTAACTTCACACACCATCAGGCTTCCAAGCAGCTCTCAAGGAAACTCAGTTTTCACACTCTATGCTTAGTGCCCTTTGTGTGCCTAGGACTGAAATGAAGCTTGGTCAGCATCCCACACAAACGAATGCTCCACATGTGGGTTTCACATGCCACCAACTCCACATTCACAGGCAACTTCAGCGCCACAGCCGTTTTCAGATAGCCCTCAATGCAAAGGCTCTAGACGCAAATATTGGTGTGAGAGCTAATTCAATCAAGGAAACACTGCATGTTGGTGAAGGGCATATTGAAGAAGGATCAGCCGAGTGGTTCTTGTGGGAGAACAACTCCATTTGGCTCACTAACTTCACACACCATCAGGCTTCCAAGCAGCTCTCAAGGAAACTCAGTTTTCACACTCTATGCTTAGTGCCCTTTGAATGCATTATCTAGGAATGAACCTGGTAGAGCATCCCACACAAACGAATGCTCCACATGCGTGTTTCACATGCCACCAACTCCACATTCACAGGCAACTTCAGCGCCACAGCCGTTTTCAGATAGCCCTCAATGCAAAGGCTCTAGACGCAAATATTGGTGTGAGAGCTAATTCAATCAAGGAAACACTGCATGTTGGTGAAGGGCATATTGAAGAAGGATCAGCCGAGTGGTTCTTGTGGGAGAACAACTCCATTTGGCTCACTAAAATCACACACCATCAGGCTTCCAAGCAGCTCTCAAGGAAACTTAGTTTTCACACTCTATGCTTAGTGCCCTTTGAGTGCATTATCTAGGAATGAACCTAGTAGAGCATCCCACACAAACGAATGCTCCACATGCGGGTTTCACATGCCACCAACTCCACATTCACAGGCAACTTCAGCGCCACAGCCGTTTTCAGATAGCCCTCAATGCAAAGGCTCTAGACGCAAATATTGGTGTGAGAGCTAATTCAATCAAGGAAACACTGCATGTTGGTGAAGGGCATATTGAAGAAGGATCAGCCGAGTGGTTCTTGTGGGAGAACAACTCCATTTGGCTCACTAAAATCACACACCATCAGGCTTCCAAGCAGCTCTCAAGGAAACTTAGTTTTCACACTCTATGCTTAGTGCCCTTTGAGTGCATTATCTAGGAATGAACCTAGTAGAGCATCCCACACAAACGAATGCTCCACATGCGTGTTTCACATGCCACCAACTCCACATTCACAGGCAACTTCAGCGCCACAGCCGTTTTCAGATAGCCCTCAATGCAAAGGCTCTAGACGCAAATATTGGTGTGAGAGCTAATTCAATCAAGGAAACACTGCATGTTGGTGAAGGGCATATTGAAGAAGGATCAGCCGAGTGGTTCTTGTGGGAGAACAACTCCATTTGGCTCACTAACTTCACACACCATCAGGCTTCCAAGCAGCTCTCAAGGAAACTCAGTTTTCACACTCTATGCTTAGTGCCCTTTGAGTGCATTATCTAGGAAAGAACCTGGTAGAGCATCCCACACAAACGAATGCTCCACATGCGGGTTTCACATGCCACCAACTCCACATTCACAGGCAACTTCAGCGCCACAGCCGTTTTCAGATAGCCCTCAATGCAAAGGCTCTAGACGCAAATATTGGTGTGAGAGCTAATTCAATCAAGGAAACACTGCATGTTGGTGAAGGGCATATTGAAGAAGGATCAGCCGAGTGGTTCTTGTGGGAGAACAACTCCATTTGGCTCACTAACTTCACACACCATCAGGCTTCCAAGCAGCTCTCAAGGAAACTCAGTTTTCACACTCTATGCTTAGTGCCCTTTGAGTGCATTATCTAGGAATGAACCTAGTAGAGCATCCCACACAAACGAATGCTCCACATGCGGGTTTCACATGCCACCAACTCCACATTCACAGGCAACTTCAGCGCCACAGCCGTTTTCAGATAGCCCTCAATGCAAAGGCTCTAGACGCAAATATTGGTGTGAGAGCTAATTCAATCAAGGAAACACTGCATGTTGGTGAAGGGCATATTGAAGAAGGATCAGCCGAGTGGTTCTTGTGGGAGAACAACTCCATTTGGCTCACTAACTTCACACACCATCAGGCTTCCAAGCAGCTCTCAAGGAAACTCAGTTTTCACACTCTATGTTTAGTGCCCTTTGAATGCATTATCTAGGAATGAACCTGGTAGAGCATCCCACACAAACGAATGCTCCACATGCGGGTTTCACATGCCAGCAACTCCACATTCACAGGCAACTTCAGCGCCACAGCCGTTTTCAGATAGCCCTCAATGCAAAGGCTCTAGACGCAAATATTGGTGTGAGAGCTAATTCAATCAAGGAAACACTGCATGTTGGTGAAGGGCATATTGAAGAAGGATCAGCCGAGTGGTTCTTGTGGGAGAACAACTCCATTTGGCTCACTAACTTCACACACCATCAGGCTTCCAAGCAGCTCTCAAGGAAACTCAGTTTTCACACTCTATGCTTAGTGCCCTTTGAATGCATTATCTAGGAATGAACCTGGTAGAGCATCCCACACAAACGAATGCTCCACATGCGGGTTTCACATGCCACCAACTCCACATTCACAGGCAACTTCAGCGCCACAGCCGTTTTCAGATAGCCCTCAATGCAAAGGCTCTAGACGCAAATATTGGTGTGAGAGCTAATTCAATCAAGGAAACACTGCATGTTGGTGAAGGGCATATTGAAGAAGGATCAGCCGAGTGGTTCTTGTGGGAGAACAACTCCATTTGGCTCACTAAAATCACACACCATCAGGCTTCCAAGCAGCTCTCAAGGAAACTTAGTTTTCACACTCTATGCTTAGTGCCCTTTGAGTGCATTATCTAGGAATGAACCTAGTAGAGCATCCCACACAAACGAATGCTCCACATGCGGGTTTCACATGCCACCAACTCCACATTCACAGGCAACTTCAGCGCCACAGCCGTTTTCAGATAGCCCTCAATGCAAAGGCTCTAGACGCAAATATTGGTGTGAGAGCTAATTCAATCAAGGAAACACTGCATGTTGGTGAAGGGCATATTGAAGAAGGATCAGCCGAGTGGTTCTTGTGGGAGAACAACTCCATTTGGCTCACTAACTTCACACACCATCAGGCTTCCAAGCAGCTCTCAAGGAAACTCAGTTTTCACACTCTATGCTTAGTGCCCTTTGAGTGCATTATCTAGGAAAGAACCTGGTAGAGCATCCCACACAAACGAATGCTCCACATGCGGGTTTCACATGCCACCAACTCCACATTCACAGGCAACTTCAGCGCCACAGCCGTTTTCAGATAGCCCTCAATGCAAAGGCTCTAGACGCAAATATTGGTGTGAGAGCTAATTCAATCAAGGAAACACTGCATGTTGGTGAAGGGCATATTGAAGAAGGATCAGCCGAGTGGTTCTTGTGGGACAACAACTCCATTTGGCTCACTAACTTCACACACCATCAGGCTTCCAAGCAGCTCTCAAGGAAACTCAGTTTTCACACTCTATGCTTAGTGCCCTTTGTGTGCCTAGGACTGAAATGAAGCTTGGTCAGCATCCCACACAAACGAATGCTCCACATGCGGGTTTCACATGCCAGCAACTCCACATTCACAGGCAACTTCAGCGCCACAGCCGTTTTCAGATAGCCCTCAATGCAAAGGCTCTAGACGCAAATATTGGTGTGAGAGCTAATTCAATCAAGGAAACACTGCATGTTGGTGAAGGGCATATTGAAGAAGGATCAGCCGAGTGGTTCTTGTGGGAGAACAACTCCATTTGGCTCACTAACTTCACACACCATCAGGCTTCCAAGCAGCTCTCAAGGAAACTCAGTTTTCACACTCTATGTTTAGTGCCCTTTGAATGCATTATCTAGGAATGAACCTGGTAGAGCATCCCACACAAACGAATGCTCCACATGCGGGTTTCACATGCCACCAACTCCACATTCACAGGCAACTTCAGCGCCACAGCCGTTTTCAGATAGCCCTCAATGCAAAGGCTCTAGACGCAAATATTGGTGTGAGAGCTAATTCAATCAAGGAAACACTGCATGTTGGTGAAGGGCATATTGAAGAAGGATCAGCCGAGTGGTTCTTGTGGGAGAACAACTCCATTTGGCTCACTAACTTCACACACCATCAGGCTTCCAAGCAGCTCTCAAGGAAACTCAGTTTTCACACTCTATGCTTAGTGCCCTTTGAGTGCATTATCTAGGAATGAACCTGGTAGAGCATCACACAAACGAATGCTCCACATGCGGGTTTCACATGCCACCAACTCCACATTCACAGGCAACTTCAGCGCCACAGCCGTTTTCAGATAGCCCTCAATGCAAAGGCTCTAGACGCAAATATTGGTGTGAGAGCTAATTCAATCAAGGAAACACTGCATGTTGGTGAAGGGCATATTGAAGAAGGATCAGCCGAGTGGTTCTTGTGGGAGAACAACTCCATTTGGCTCACTAACTTCACACACCATCAGGCTTCCAAGCAGCTCTCAAGGAAACTCAGTTTTCACACTCTATGCTTAGTGCCCTTTGTGCCTAGGACTGAAATGAAGCTTGGTCAGCATCCCACACAAACGAATGCTCCACATGCGGGTTTCACATGCCACCAACTCCACATTCACAGGCAACTTCAGCGCCACAGCCGTTTTCAGATAGCCCTCAATGCAAAGGCTCTAGACGCAAATATTGGTGTGAGAGCTAATTCAATCAAGGAAACACTGCATGTTGGTGAAGGGCATATTGAAGAAGGATCAGCCGAGTGGTTCTTGTGGGAGAACAACTCCATTTGGCTCACTAACTTCACACACCATCAGGCTTCCAAGCAGCTCTCAAGGAAACTCAGTTTTCACACTCTATGCTTAGTGCCCTTTGAGTGCATTATCTAGGAAAGAATCTGGTAGAGCATCCCACACAAACGAATGCTCCACATGCGGGTTTCACATGCCACCAACTCCACATTCACAGGCAACTTCAGCGCCACAGCCGTTTTCAGATAGCCCTCAATGCAAAGGCTCTAGACGCAAATATTGGTGTGAGAGCTAATTCAATCAAGGAAACACTGCATGTTGGTGAAGGGCATATTGAAGAAGGATCAGCCGAGTGGTTCTTGTGGGAGAACAACTCCATTTGGCTCACTAACTTCACACACCATCAGGCTTCCAAGCAGCTCTCAAGGAAACTCAGTTTTCACACTCTATGCTTAGTGCCCTTTGAGTGCATTATCTAGGAATGAATCTGGTAGAGCATCCCACACAAACGAATGCTCCACATGCGGGTTTCACATGCCACCAACTCCACATTCACAGGCAACTTCAGCGCCACAGCCGTTTTCAGATAGCCCTCAATGCAAAGGCTCTAGACGCAAATATTGGTGTGAGAGCTAATTCAATCAAGGAAACACTGCATGTTGGTGAAGGGCATATTGAAGAAGGATCAGCCGAGTGGTTCTTGTGGG
The DNA here is from genome assembly GCF_030435755.1 of Ochotona princeps. Classification (NCBI taxonomy): domain Eukaryota; kingdom Metazoa; phylum Chordata; class Mammalia; order Lagomorpha; family Ochotonidae; genus Ochotona; species Ochotona princeps. The sequence continues at coordinate 24,321 of NW_026701428.1, read as the reverse complement.
AGAACAACTCCATTTGGCTCACTAACTTCACACACCATCAGGCTTCCAAGCAGCTCTCAAGGAAACTCAGTTTTCACACTCTATGCTTAGTGCCCTTTGTGTGCCTAGGACTGAAATGATGCTTGGTCAGCATCCCACACAAACGAATGCTCCACATGCGGGTTTCACATGCCACCAACTCCACATTCACAGGCAACTTCAGCGCCACAGCCGTTTTCAGATAGCCCTCAATGCAAAGGCTCTAGACGCAAATATTGGTGTGAGAGCTAATTCAATCAAGGAAACACTGCATGTTGGTGAAGGGCATATTGAAGAAGGATCAGCCGAGTGGTTCTTGTGGGAGAACAACTCCATTTGGCTCACTAACTTCACACACCATCAGGCTTCCAAGCAGCTCTCAAGGAAACTCAGTTTTCACACCCTATGTTTAGTGCCATTTGAATGCATTATCTAGGAATGAACCTGGTAGAGCATCCCACACAAACGAATGCTCCACATGCGGGTTTCACATGCCACCAACTCCACATTCACAGGCAACTTCAGCGCCACAGCCGTTTTCAGATAGCCCTCAATGCAAAGGCTCTAGACGCAAATATTGGTGTGAGAGCTAATTCAATCAAGGAAACACTGCATGTTGGTGAAGGGCATATTGAAGAAGGATCAGCCGAGTGGTTCTTGTGGGAGAACAACTCCATTTGGCTCACTAACTTCACACACCATCAGGCTTCCAAGCAGCTCTCAAGGAAACTCAGTGTTCACACTCTATGCTTAGTGCCCTTTGAGTGCATTATCTAGGAATGAACCTGGTAGAGCATCCCACACAAACGAATGCTCCACATGCGGGTTTCACATGCCACCAACTCCACATTCACAGGCAACTTCAGCGCCACAGCCGTTTTCAGATAGCCCTCAATGCAAAGGCTCTAGACGCAAATATTGGTGTGAGAGCTAATTCAATCAAGGAAACACTGCATGTTGGTGAAGGGCATATTGAAGAAGGATCAGCCGAGTGGTTCTTGTGGGAGAACAACTCCATTTGGTTCACTAACTTCACACACCATCAGGCTTCCAAGCAGCTCTCAAGGAAACTCAGTTTTCACACTCTATGCTTAGTGCCCTTTGAGTGCATTATCTAGGAATGAATCTGGTAGAGCATCCCACACAAACGAATGCTCCACATGCGGGTTTCACATGCCACCAACTCCACATTCACAGGCAACTTCAGCGCCACAGCCGTTTTCAGATAGCCCTCAATGCAAAGGCTCTAGACACAAATATTGGTGTGAGAGCTAATTCAATCAAGGAAACACTGCATGTTGGTGAAGGGCATATTGAAGAAGGATCAGCCAAGTGGTTCTTGTGGGAGAACAACTCCATTTGGCTCACTAACTTCACACACCATCAGGCTTCCAAGCAGCTCTCAAGGAAACTCAGTTTTCACACTCTATGCTTAGTGCCCTTTGTGTGCCTAGGACTGAAATGAAGCTTGGTCAGCATCCCACACAAACGAATGCTCCACATGCGGGTTTCACATGCCACCAACTCCACATTCACAGGCAACTTCAGCGCCACAGCCGTTTTCAGATAGCCCTCAATGCAAAGGCTCTAGACGCAAATATTGGTGTGAGAGCTAATTCAATCAAGGAAACACTGCATGTTGGTGAAGGGCATATTGAAGAAGGATCAGCCGAGTGGTTCTTGTGGGAGAACAACTCCATTTGGCTCACTAACTTCACACACCATCAGGCTTCCAAGCAGCTCTCAAGGAAACTCAGTTTTCACACTCTATGCTTAGTGCCCTTTGAGTGCATTATCTAGGAATGAATCTGGTAGAGCATCCCACACAAACGAATGCTCCACATGCGGGTTTCACATGCCACCAACTCCACATTCACAGGCAACTTCAGCGCCACAGCCGTTTTCAGATAGCCCTCAATGCAAAGGCTCTAGACGCAAATATTGGTGTGAGAGCTAATTCAATCAAGGAAACACTGCATGTTGGTGAAGGGCATATTGAAGAAAGATCAGCCAAGTGGTTCTTGTGGGAGAACAACTCCATTTGGCTCACTAACTTCACACACCATCAGGCTTCCAAGCAGCTCTCAAGGAAACTCAGTTTTCACACTCTATGCTTAGTGCCCTTTGTGTGCCTAGGACTGAAATGAAGCTTGGTCAGCATCCCACACAAACGAATGCTCCACATGCGGGTTTCACATGCCACCAACTCCACATTCACAGGCAACTTCAGCGCCACAGCCGTTTTCAGATAGCCCTCAATGCAAAGGCTCTAGACGCAAATATTGGTGTGAGAGCTAATTCAATCAAGGAAACACTGCATGTTGGTGAAGGGCATATTGAAGAAGGATCAGCCGAGTGGTTCTTGTGGGAGAACAACTCCATTTGGCTCACTAACTTCACACACCATCAGGCTTCCAAGCAGCTCTCAAGGAAACTCAGTTTTCACACTCTATGCTTAGTGCCCTTTGAGTGCATTATCTAGGAATGAATCTGGTAGAGCATCCCACACAAACGAATGCTCCACATGCGGGTTTCACATGCCACCAACTCCACATTCACAGGCAACTTCAGCGCCACAGCCGTTTTCAGATAGCCCTCAATGCAAAGGCTCTAGACGCAAATATTGGTGTGAGAGCTAATTCAATCAAGGAAACACTGCATGTTGGTGAAGGGCATATTGAAGAAGGATCAGCCGAGTGGTTCTTGTGGGAGAACAACTCCATTTGGCTCACTAACTTCACACACCATCAGGCTTCCAAGCAGCTCTCAAGGAAACTCAGTTTTCACACTGTATGCTTAGTGCTCTTTGTCTGCCTAGGACCGAAATGAAGCTTGGTCAGCATCCCACACAAACGAATGCTCCACATGCAGGTTTCACATGCCACCAACTCCACATTCACAGGCAACTTCAGCGCCACAGCCGTTTTCAGATAGCCCTCAATGCAAAGGCTCTAGACGCAAATATTGGTGTGAGAGCTAATTCAATCAAGGAAACACTGCATGTTGGTGAAGGGCATATTGAAGAAGGATCAGCCGACTGGTTCTTGTGGGAGAACAACTCCATTTGGCTCACTAACTTCACACACCATCAGGCTTCCAAGCAGCTCTCAAGGAAACTCAGTTTTCACACCCTATGTTTAGTGCCATTTGAATGCATTATCTAGGAATGAACCTGGTAGAGCATCCCACACAAACGAATGCTCCACATGCGGGTTTCACATGCCACCAACTCCACATTCACAGGCAACTTCAGCGCCACAGCCGTTTTCAGATAGCCCTCAATGCAAAGGCTCTAGACGCAAATATTGGTGTGAGAGCTAATTCAATCAAGGAAACACTGCATGTTGGTGAAGGGCATATTGAAGAAGGATCAGCCGAGTGGTTCTTGTGGGAGAACAACTCCATTTGGCTCACTAACTTCACACACCATCAGGCTTCCAAGCAGCTCTCAAGGAAACTCAGTGTTCACACTCTATGCTTAGTGCCCTTTGAGTGCATTATCTAGGAATGAACCTTGTAGAGCATCCCACACAAACGAATGCTCCACATGCGGGTTTCACATGCCACCAACTCCACATTCACAGGCAACTTCAGCGCCACAGCCGTTTTCAGATAGCCCTCAATGCAAAGGCTCTAGACGCAAATATTGGTGTGAGAGCTAATTCAATCAAGGAAACACTGCATGTTGGTGAAGGGCATATTGAAGAAGGATCAGCCGAGTGGTTCTTGTGGGAGAACAACTCCATTTGGTTCACTAACTTCACACACCATCAGGCTTCCAAGCAGCTCTCAAGGAAACTCAGTTTTCACACTCTATGCTTAGTGCCCTTTGAGTGCATTATCTAGGAATGAATCTGGTAGAGCATCCCACACAAACGAATGCTCCACATGCGGGTTTCACATGCCACCAACTCCACATTCACAGGCAACTTCAGCGCCACAGCCGTTTTCAGATAGCCCTCAATGCAAAGGCTCTAGACACAAATATTGGTGTGAGAGCTAATTCAATCAAGGAAACACTGCATGTTGGTGAAGGGCATATTGAAGAAGGATCAGCCAAGTGGTTCTTGTGGGAGAACAACTCCATTTGGCTCACTAACTTCACACACCATCAGGCTTCCAAGCAGCTCTCAAGGAAACTCAGTTTTCACACTCTATGCTTAGTGCCCTTTGTGTGCCTAGGACTGAAATGAAGCTTGGTCAGCATCCCACACAAACGAATGCTCCACATGCGGGTTTCACATGCCACCAACTCCACATTCACAGGCAACTTCAGCGCCACAGCCGTTTTCAGATAGCCCTCAATGCAAAGGCTCTAGACGCAAATATTGGTGTGAGAGCTAATTCAATCAAGGAAACACTGCATGTTGGTGAAGGGCATATTGAAGAAGGATCAGCCGAGTGGTTCTTGTGGGAGAACAACTCCATTTGGCTCACTAACTTCACACACCATCAGGCTTCCAAGCAGCTCTCAAGGAAACTCAGTTTTCACACTCTATGCTTAGTGCCCTTTGAGTGCATTATCTAGGAATGAATCTGGTAGAGCATCCCACACAAACGAATGCTCCACATGCGGGTTTCACATGCCACCAACTCCACATTCACAGGCAACTTCAGCGCCACAGCCGTTTTCAGATAGCCCTCAATGCAAAGGCTCTAGACGCAAATATTGGTGTGAGAGCTAATTCAATCAAGGAAACACTGCATGTTGGTGAAGGGCATATTGAAGAAAGATCAGCCAAGTGGTTCTTGTGGGAGAACAACTCCATTTGGCTCACTAACTTCACACACCATCAGGCTTCCAAGCAGCTCTCAAGGAAACTCAGTTTTCACACTCTATGCTTAGTGCCCTTTGTGTGCCTAGGACTGAAATGAAGCTTGGTCAGCATCCCACACAAACGAATGCTCCACATGCGGGTTTCACATGCCACCAACTCCACATTCACAGGCAACTTCAGCGCCACAGCCGTTTTCAGATAGCCCTCAATGCAAAGGCTCTAGACGCAAATATTGGTGTGAGAGCTAATTCAATCAAGGAAACACTGCATGTTGGTGAAGGGCATATTGAAGAAGGATCAGCCGAGTGGTTCTTGTGGGAGAACAACTCCATTTGGCTCACTAACTTCACACACCATCAGGCTTCCAAGCAGCTCTCAAGGAAACTCAGTTTTCACACTCTATGCTTAGTGCCCTTTGAGTGCATTATCTAGGAATGAATCTGGTAGAGCATCCCACACAAACGAATGCTCCACATGCGGGTTTCACATGCCACCAACTCCACATTCACAGGCAACTTCAGCGCCACAGCCGTTTTCAGATAGCCCTCAATGCAAAGGCTCTAGACGCAAATATTGGTGTGAGAGCTAATTCAATCAAGGAAACACTGCATGTTGGTGAAGGGCATATTGAAGAAGGATCAGCCGAGTGGTTCTTGTGGGAGAACAACTCCATTTGGCTCACTAACTTCACACACCATCAGGCTTCCAAGCAGCTCTCAAGGAAACTCAGTTTTCACACTCTATGCTTAGTGCCCTTTGTATGGCTAGGACTGAAATGAACCTGGTAGAGCATCCCACACAAACGAATGCTCCACATGCGGGTTTCACATGCCACCAACTCCACATTCACAGGCAACTTCAGCGCCACAGCCGTTTTCAGATAGCCCTCAATGCAAAGGCTCTAGACGCAAATATTGGTGTGAGAGCTAATTCAATCAAGGAAACACTGCATGTTGGTGAAGGGCGTATTGAAGAAGGATCAGCCGAGTGGTTCTTGTGGGAGAACAACTCCATTTGGTTCACTAACTTCACACACCATCAGGCTTCCAAGCAGCTCTCAAGGAAACTCAGTTTTCACACTCTATGCTTAGTGCCCTTTGTGTGCCTAGGACCGAAATGAAGCTTGGTCAGCATCCCACACAAACGAATGCTCCACATGCGGGTTTCACATGCCACCAACTCCACATTCACAGGCAACTTCAGCGCCACAGCCGTTTTCAGATAGCCCTCAATGCAAAGGCTCTAGACGCAAATATTGGTGTGAGAGCTAATTCAATCAAGGAAACACTGCATGTTGGTGAAGGGCATATTGAAGAAGGATCAGCCGAGTGGTTCTTGTGGGAGAACAACTCCATTTGGCTCACTAACTTCACACACCATCAGGCTTCCAAGCAGCTCTCAAGGAAACTCAGTTTTCACACTCTATGCTTAGTGCCATTTGAGTGCATTATCTAGGAATGAACCTGGTAGAGCATCCCACAGAAACGAATGCTCCACATGCGGGTTTCACATGCCACCAACTCCACATTCACAGGCAACTTCAGCGCCACAGCCGTTTTCAGATAGCCCTCAATGCAAAGGCTCTAGACGCAAATATTGGTGTGAGAGCTAATTCAATCAAGGAAACACTGCATGTTGGTGAAGGGCATATTGAAGAAGGATCAGCCGAGTGGTTCTTGTGGGAGAACAACTCCATTTGGCTCACTAACTTCACACACCATCAGGCTTCCAAGCAGCTCTCAAGGAAACTCAGTTTTCACACTCTATGCTTAGTGCCCTTTGAGTGCATTATCTAGGAAAGAACCTTGTAGAGCATCCCACACAAACGAATGCTCCACATGCGGGTTTCACATGCCACCAACTCCACATTCACAGGCAACTTCAGCGCCACAGCCGTTTTCGGATAGCCCTCAATGCAAAGGCTCTAGACGCAAATATTGGTGTGAGAGCTAATTCAATCAAGGAAACACTGCATGTTGGTGAAGGGCATATTGAAGAAGGATCAGCCGAGTGGTTCTTGTGGGAGAACAACTCCATTTGGCTCACTAACTTCACACACCATCAGGCTTCCAAGCAGCTCTCAAGGAAACTCAGTTTTCACACTCTATGCTTAGTGCCCTTTGTGTGCCTAGGACTGAAATGAAGCTTGGTCAGCATCCCACACAAACGAATGCTCCACATGCGGGTTTCACATGCCACCAACTCCACATTCACAGGCAACTTCAGCGCCACAGCCGTTTTCAGATAGCCCTCAATGCAAAGGCTCTAGACGCAAATATTGGTGTGAGAGCTAATTCAATCAAGGAAACACTGCATGTTGGTGAAGGGCATATTGAAGAAGGATCAGCCGAGTGGTTCTTGTGGGAGAACAACTCCATTTGGCTCACTAACTTCACACACCATCAGGCTTCCAAGCAGCTCTCAAGGAAACTCAGTTTTCACACTCTATGCTTAGTGCCCTTTGAGTGCATTATCTAGGAATGAACCTGGTAGAGCATCCCACACAAACGAATGCTCCACATGCGGGTTTCACATGCCACCAACTCCACATTCACAGGCAACTTCAGCGCCACAGCCGTTTTCAGATAGCCCTCAATGCAAAGGCTCTAGACGCAAATATTGGTGTGAGAGCTAATTCAATCAAGGAAACACTGCATGTTGGTGAAGGGCATATTGAAGAAGGATCAGCCGAGTGGTTCTTGTGGGAGAACAACTCCATTTGGCTCACTAACTTCACACACCATCAGGCTTCCAAGCAGCTCTCAAGGAAACTCAGTTTTCACACTCTATGCTTAGTGCCCTTTGAGTGCATTATCTAGGAATGAACCTGGTAGAGCATCCCACACAAACGAATGCTCCACATGCGGGTTTCACATGCCACCAACTCCACATTCACAGGCAACTTCAGCGCCACAGCCGTTTTCAGATAGCCCTCAATGCAAAGGCTCTAGACGCAAATATTGGTGTGAGAGCTAATTCAATCAAGGAAACACTGCATGTTGGTGAAGGGCATATTGAAGAAGGATCAGCCGAGTGGTTCTTGTGGGAGAACAACTCCATTTGGCTCACTAACTTCACACACCATCAGGCTTCCAAGCAGCTCTCAAGGAAACTCAGTTTTCACACTCTATGCTTAGTGCCCTTTGAGTGCATTATCTAGGAAAGAACCTGGTAGAGCATCCCACACAAACGAATGCTCCACATGCGGGTTTCACATGCCACCAACTCCACATTCACAGGCAACTTCAGCGCCACAGCCGTTTTCAGATAGCCCTCAATGCAAAGGCTCTAGACGCAAATATTGGTGTGAGAGCTAATTCAATCAAGGAAACACTGCATGTTGGTGAAGGGCATATTGAAGAAGGATCAGCCGAGTGGTTCTTGTGGGAGAACAACTCCATTTGGCTCACTAACTTCACACACCATCAGGCTTCCAAGCAGCTCTCAAGGAAACTCAGTTTTCACACTCTATGCTTAGTGCCCTTTGTGTGCCTAGGACTGAAATGAAGCTTGGTCAGCATCCCACACAAACGAATGCTCCACATGCGGGTTTCACATGCCACCAACTCCACATTCACAGGCAACTTCAGCGCCACAGCCGTTTTCAGATAGCCCTCAATGCAAAGGCTCTAGACGCAAATATTGGTGTGAGAGCTAATTCAATCAAGGAAACACTGCATGTTGGTGAAGGGCATATTGAAGAAGGATCAGCCGAGTGGTTCTTGTGGGAGAACAACTCCATTTGGCTCACTAACTTCACACACCATCAGGCTTCCAAGCAGCTCTCAAGGAAACTCAGTTTTCACACTCTATGCTTAGTGCCCTTTGAATGCATTATCTAGGAATGAACCTGGTAGAGCATCCCACACAAACGAATGCTCCACATGCGGGTTTCACATGCCACCAACTCCACATTCACAGGCAACTTCAGCGCCACAGCCGTTTTCAGATAGCCCTCAATGCAAAGGCTCTAGACGCAAATATTGGTGTGAGAGCTAATTCAATCAAGGAAACACTGCATGTTGGTGAAGGGCATATTGAAGAAGGATCAGCCGAGTGGTTCTTGTGGGAGAACAACTCCATTTGGCTCACTAACTTCACACACCATCAGGCTTCCAAGCAGCTCTCAAGGAAACTCAGTTTTCACACTCTATGCTTAGTGCCCTTTGTGTCCCTAGGACTGAAATGAAGCTTGGTCAGCATCCCACACAAACGAATGCTCCACATGCGGGTTTCACATGCCACCAACTCCACATTCACAGGCAACTTCAGCGCCACAGCCGTTTTCAGATAGCCCTCAATGCAAAGGCTCTAGATGCAAATATTGGTGTGAGAGCTAATTCAATCAAGGAAACACTGCATGTTGGTGAAGGGCATATTGAAGAAGGATCAGCCGAGTGGTTCTTGTGGGAGAACAACTCCATTTGGCTCACTAACTTCACACACCATCAGGCTTCCAAGCAGCTCTCAAGGAAACTCAGTTTTCACACTCTATGCTTAGTGCCCTTTGTGTGCCTAGGACTGAAATGAAGCTTGGTCAGCATCCCACACAAACGAATGCTCCACATGCGGGTTTCACATGCCACCAACTCCACATTCACAGGCAACTTCAGCGCCACAGCCGTTTTCAGATAGCCCTCAATGCAAAGGCTCTAGACGCAAATATTGGTGTGAGAGCTAATTCAATCAAGGAAACACTGCATGTTGGTGAAGGGCATATTGAAGAAGGATCAGCCGAGTGGTTCTTGTGGGAGAACAACTCCATTTGGCTCACTAACTTCACACACCATCAGGCTTCCAAGCAGCTCTCAAGGAAACTCAGTTTTCACACTCTATGCTTAGTGCCCTTTGAGTGCATTATCTAGGAATGAATCTGGTAGAGCATCCCACACAAACGAATGCTCCACATGCGGGTTTCACATGCCACCAACTCCACATTCACAGGCAACTTCAGCGCCACAGCCGTTTTCAGATAGCCCTCAATGCAAAGGCTCTAGACGCAAATATTGGTGTGAGAGCTAATTCAATCAAGGAAACACTGCATGTTGGTGAAGGGCATATTGAAGAAGGATCAGCCGAGTGGTTCTTGTGGGAGAACAACTCCATTTGGCTCACTAACTTCACACACCATCAGGCTTCCAAGCAGCTCTCAAGGAAACTCAGTTTTCACACTCTATGCTTAGTGCCCTTTGTGTGCCTAGGACTGAAATGATGCTTGGTCAGCATCCCACACAAACGAATGCTCCACATGCGGGTTTCACATGCCACCAACTCCACATTCACAGGCAACTTCAGCGCCACAGCCGTTTTCAGATAGCCCTCAATGCAAAGGCTCTAGACGCAAATATTGGTGTGAGAGCTAATTCAATCAAGGAAACACTGCATGTTGGTGAAGGGCATATTGAAGAAGGATCAGCCGAGTGGTTCTTGTGGGAGAACAACTCCATTTGGCTCACTAACTTCACACACCATCAGGCTTCCAAGCAGCTCTCAAGGAAACTCAGTTTTCACACTCTATGCTTAGTGCCCTTTGAGTGCATTATCTAGGAATGAACCTGGTAGAGCATCCCACACAAACGAATGCTCCACATGCGGGTTTCACATGCCACCAACTCCACATTCACAGGCAACTTCAGCGCCTCAGCCGTTTTCAGATAGCCCTCAATGCAAAGGCTCTAGACGCAAATATTGGTGTGAGAGCTAATTCAATCAAGGAAACACTGCATGTTGGTGAAGGGCATATTGAAGAAGGATCAGCCGAGTGGTTCTTGTGGGAGAACAACTCCATTTGGTTCACTAACTTCACACACCATCAGGCTTCCAAGCAGCTCTCAAGGAAACTCAGTTTTCACACTCTATGCTTAGTGCCCTTTGAGTGCATTATCTAGGAATGAATCTGGTAGAGCATCCCACACAAACGAATGCTCCACATGCGGGTTTCACATGCCACCAACTCCACATTCACAGGCAACTTCAGCGCCACAGCCGTTTTCAGATAGCCCTCAATGCAAAGGCTCTAGACACAAATATTGGTGTGAGAGCTAATTCAATCAAGGAAACACTGCATGTTGGTGAAGGGCATATTGAAGAAGGATCAGCCAAGTGGTTCTTGTGGGAGAACAACTCCATTTGGCTCACTAACTTCACACACCATCAGGCTTCCAAGCAGCTCTCAAGGAAACTCAGTTTTCACACTCTATGCTTAGTGCCCTTTGAATGCATTATCTAGGAATGAACCTGGTAGAGCATCCCACACAAACGAATGCTCCACATGCGTGTTTCACATGCCACCAACTCCACATTCACAGGCAACTTCAGCGCCACAGCCGTTTTCAGATAGCCCTCAATGCAAAGGCTCTAGACGCAAATATTGGTGTGAGAGTTAATTCAATCAAGGAAACACTGCATGTTGGTGAAGGGCATATTGAAGAAGGATCAGCCGAGTGGTTCTTGTGGGAGAACAACTCCATTTGGCTCACTAAAATCACACACCATCAGGCTTCCAAGCAGCTCTCAAGGAAACTCAGTTTTCACACTCTATGCTTAGTGCCCTTTGAGTGCATTATCTAGGAATGAACCTAGTAGAGCATCCCACACAAACGAATGCTCCACATGCGGGTTTCACATGCCACCAACTCCACATTCACAGGCAACTTCAGCGCCACAGCCGTTTTCAGATAGCCCTCAATGCAAAGGCTTTAGACGCAAATATTGGTGTGAGAGCTAATTCAATCAAGGAAACACTGCATGTTGGTGAAGGGCATATTGAAGAAGGATCAGCCGAGTGGTTCTTGTGGGAGAACAACTCCATTTGGCTCACTAACTTCACACACCATCAGGCTTCCAAGCAGCTCTCAAGGAAACTCAGTTTTCACACTCTATGCTTAGTGCCCTTTGAGTGCATTATCTAGGAAAGCACCTGGTAGAGCATCCCACACAAACGAATGCTCCACATGCGGGTTTCACATGCCACCAACTCCACATTCACAGGCAACTTCAGCGCCACAGCCGTTTTCAGATAGCCCTCAATGCAAAGGCTCTAGACGCAAATATTGGTGTGAGAGCTAATTCAATCAAGGAAACACTGCATGTTGGTGAAGGGCATATTGAAGAAGGATCAGCCGAGTGGTTCTTGTGGGAGAACAACTCCATTTGGCTCACTAACTTCACACACCATCAGGCTTCCAAGCAGCTCTCAAGGAAACTCAGTTTTCACACTCTATGCTTAGTGCCCTTTGAGTGCATTATCTAGGAATGAACCTGGTAGAGCATCCCACACAAACGAATGCTCCACATGCGGGTTTCACATGCCACCAACTCCACATTCACAGGCAACTTCAGCGCCACAGCCGTTTTCAGATAGCCCTCAATGCAAAGGCTCTAGACGCAAATATTGGTGTGAGAGCTAATTCAATCAAGGAAACACTGCATGTTGGTGAAGGGCATATTGAAGAAGGATCAGCCGAGTGGTTCTTGTGGGAGAACAACTCCATTTGGCTCACTAACTTCACACACCATCAGGCTTCCAAGCAGCTCTCAAGGAAACTCAGTTTTCACACTCTATGCTTAGTGCCCTTTGTGTGCCTAGGACTGAAATGAAGCTTGGTCAGCATCCCACACGAACGAATGCTCCACATGCGGGTTTCACATGCCACCAACTCCACATTCACAGGCAACTTCAGCGCCACAGCCGTTTTCAGATAGCCCTCAATGCAAAGGCTCTAGACGCAAATATTGGTGTGAGAGCTAATTCAATCAAGGAAACACTGCATGTTGGTGAAGGGCATATTGAAGAAGGATCAGCCGAGTGGTTCTTGTGGGAGAACAACTCCATTTGGCTCACTAACTTCACACACCATCAGGCTTCCAAGCAGCTCTCAAGGAAACTCAGTTTTCACACTCTATGCTTAGTGCCCTTTGAGTGCATTATCTAGGAATGAACCTGGTAGAGCATCCCACACAAACGAATGCTCCACATGCGGGTTTCACATGCCACCAACTCCACATTCACAGGCAACTTCAGCGCCACAGCCGTTTTCAGATAGCCCTCAATGCAAAGGCTCTAGACGCAAATATTGGTGTGAGAGCTAATTCAATCAAGGAAACACTGCATGTTGGTGAAGGGCATATTGAAGAAGGATCAGCCGAGTGGTTCTTGTGGGAGAACAACTCCATTTGGCTCACTAACTTCACACACCATCAGGCTTCCAAGCAGCTCTCAAGGAAACTCAGTTTTCACACTCTATGCTTAGTGCCCTTTGTGTGCCTAGGACTGAAATGAAGCTTGGTCAGCATCCCACACAAACGAATGCTCCACATGCGGGTTTCACATGCCACCAACTCCACATTCACAGGCAACTTCAGCGCCACAGCCGTTTTCAGATAGCCCTCAATGCAAAGGCTCTAGACGCAAATATTGGTGTGAGAGCTAATTCAATCAAGGAAACACTGCATGTTGGTGAAGGGCATATTGAAGAAGGATCAGCCGAGTGGTTCTTGTGGGAGAACAACTCCATTTGGCTCACTAACTTCACACACCATCAGGCTTCCAAGCAGCTCTCAAGGAAACTCAGTTTTCACACTCTATGCTTAGTGCCCTTTGAGTGCATTATCTAGGAATGAATCTGGTAGAGCATCCCACACAAACGAATGCTCCACATGCGGGTTTCACATGCCACCAACTCCACATTCACAGGCAACTTCAGCGCCACAGCCGTTTTCAGATAGCCCTCAATGCAAAGGCTCTAGACGCAAATATTGGTGTGAGAGCTAATTCAATCAAGGAAACACTGCATGTTGGTGAAGGGCATATTGAAGAAGGATCAGCCGAGTGGTTCTTGTGGGAGAACAACTCCATTTGGCTCACTAACTTCACACACCATCAGGCTTCCAAGCAGCTCTCAAGGAAACTCAGTTTTCACACTGTATGCTTAGTGCCCTTTGTGTGCCTAGGACCGAAATGAAGCTTGGTCAGCATCCCACACAAACGAATGCTCCACATGCAGGTTTCACATGCCACCAACTCCACATTCACAGGCAACTTCAGCGCCACAGCCGTTTTCAGATAGCCCTCAATGCAAAGGCTCTAGACGCAAATATTGGTGTGAGAGCTAATTCAATCAAGGAAACACTGCATGTTGGTGAAGGGCATATTGAAGAAGGATCAGCCGAGTGGTTCTTGTGGGAGAACAACTCCATTTGGCTCACTAACTTCACACACCATCAGGCTTCCAAGCAGCTCTCAAGGAAACTCAGTTTTCACACTCTATGCTTAGTGCCCTTTGTGTGCATTATCTAGGAATGAACCTGGTAGAGCATCCCACACAAACGAATGCTCCACATGCGGGTTTCTACATTTCACATGCCACCAACTCCACATTCACAGGCAACTTCAGCGCCACAGCCGTTTTCAGATAGCCCTCAATGCAAAGGCTCTAGACGCAAATATTGGTGTGAGAGCTAATTCAATCAAGGAAACACTGCATGTTGGTGAAGGGCATATTGAAGAAGGATCAGCCGAGTGGTTCTTGTGGGAGAACAACTCCATTTGGTTCACTAACTTCACACACCATCAGGCTTCCAAGCAGCTCTCAAGGAAACTCAGTTTTCACACTCTATGCTTAGTGCCCTTTGAGTGCATTATCTAGGAATGAATCTGGTAGAGCATCCCACACAAACGAATGCTCCACATGCGGGTTTCACATGCCACCAACTCCACATTCACAGGCAACTTCAGCGCCACAGCCGTTTTCAGATAGCCCTCAATGCAAAGGCTCTAGACACAAATATTGGTGTGAGAGCTAATTCAATCAAGGAAACACTGCATGTTGGTGAAGGGCATATTGAAGAAGGATCAGCCAAGTGGTTCTTGTGGGAGAACAACTCCATTTGGCTCACTAACTTCACACACCATCAGGCTTCCAAGCAGCTCTCAAGGAAACTCAGTTTTCACACTCTATGCTTAGTGCCCTTTGAATGCATTATCTAGGAATGAACCTGGTAGAGCATCCCACACAAACGAATGCTCCACATGCGTGTTTCACATGCCACCAACTCCACATTCACAGGCAACTTCAGCGCCACAGCCGTTTTCAGATAGCCCTCAATGCAAAGGCTCTAGACGCAAATATTGGTGTGAGAGTTAATTCAATCAAGGAAACACTGCATGTTGGTGAAGGGCATATTGAAGAAGGATCAGCCGAGTGGTTCTTGTGGGAGAACAACTCCATTTGGCTCACTAACTTCACACACCATCAGGCTTCCAAGCAGCTCTCAAGGAAACTCAGTTTTCACACTCTATGCTTAGTGCCCTTTGAGTGCATTATCTAGGAATGAACCTAGTAGAGCATCCCACACAAACGAATGCTCCACATGCGGGTTTCACATGCCACCAACTCCACATTCACAGGCAACTTCAGCGCCACAGCCGTTTTCAGATAGCCCTCAATGCAAAGGCTTTAGACGCAAATATTGGTGTGAGAGCTAATTCAATCAAGGAAACACTGCATGTTGGTGAAGGGCATATTGAAGAAGGATCAGCCGAGTGGTTCTTGTGGGAGAACAACTCCATTTGGCTCACTAACTTCACACACCATCAGGCTTCCAAGCAGCTCTCAAGGAAACTCAGTTTTCACACTCTATGCTTAGTGCCCTTTGAGTGCATTATCTAGGAAAGCACCTGGTAGAGCATCCCACACAAACGAATGCTCCACATGCGGGTTTCACATGCCACCAACTCCACATTCACAGGCAACTTCAGCGCCACAGCCGTTTTCAGATAGCCCTCAATGCAAAGGCTCTAGACGCAAATATTGGTGTGAGAGCTAATTCAATCAAGGAAACACTGCATGTTGGTGAAGGGCATATTGAAGAAGGATCAGCCGAGTGGTTCTTGTGGGAGAACAACTCCATTTGGCTCACTAACTTCACACACCATCAGGCTTCCAAGCAGCTCTCAAGGAAACTCAGTTTTCACACTCTATGCTTAGTGCCCTTTGAGTGCATTATCTAGGAATGAACCTGGTAGAGCATCCCACACAAACGAATGCTCCACATGCGGGTTTCACATGCCACCAACTCCACATTCACAGGCAACTTCAGCGCCACAGCCGTTTTCAGATAGCCCTCAATGCAAAGGCTCTAGACGCAAATATTGGTGTGAGAGCTAATTCAATCAAGGAAACACTGCATGTTGGTGAAGGGCATATTGAAGAAGGATCAGCCGAGTGGTTCTTGTGGGAGAACAACTCCATTTGGCTCACTAACTTCACACACCATCAGGCTTCCAAGCAGCTCTCAAGGAAACTCAGTTTTCACACTCTATGCTTAGTGCCCTTTGTGTGCCTAGGACTGAAATGAAGCTTGGTCAGCATCCCACACAAACGAATGCTCCACATGCGGGTTTCACATGCCACCAACTCCACATTCACAGGCAACTTCAGCGCCACAGCCGTTTTCAGATAGCCCTCAATGCAAAGGCTCTAGACGCAAATATTGGTGTGAGAGCTAATTCAATCAAGGAAACACTGCATGTTGGTGAAGGGCATATTGAAGAAGGATCAGCCGAGTGGTTCTTGTGGGAGAACAACTCCATTTGGCTCACTAACTTCACACACCATCAGGCTTCCAAGCAGCTCTCAAGGAAACTCAGTTTTCACACTCTATGCTTAGTGCCCTTTGAGTGCATTATCTAGGAATGAACCTGGTAGAGCATCCCACACAAACGAATGCTCCACATGCGGGTTTCACATGCCACCAACTCCACATTCACAGGCAACTTCAGCGCCACAGCCGTTTTCAGATAGCCCTCAATGCAAAGGCTCTAGACGCAAATATTGGTGTGAGAGCTAATTCAATCAAGGAAACACTACATGTTGGTGAAGGGCATATTGAAGAAGGATCAGCCGAGTGGTTCTTGTGGGAGAACAACTCCATTTGGCTCACTAACTTCACACACCATCAGGCTTCCAAGCAGCTCTCAAGGAAACTCAGTTTTCACACTCTATGCTTAGTGCCCTTTGTGTGCCTAGGACTGAAATGAAGCTTGGTCAGCATCCCACACAAACGAATGCTCCACATGCGGGTTTCACATGCCACCAACTCCACATTCACAGGCAACTTCAGCGCCACAGCCGTTTTCAGATAGCCCTCAATGCAAAGGCTCTAGACGCAAATATTGGTGTGAGAGCTAATTCAATCAAGGAAACACTGCATGTTGGTGAAGGGCATATTGAAGAAGGATCAGCCGAGTGGTTCTTGTGGGAGAACAACTCCATTTGGCTCACTAACTTCACACACCATCAGGCTTCCAAGCAGCTCTCAAGGAAACTCAGTTTTCACACTCTATGCTTAGTGCCCTTTGAGTGCATTATCTAGGAATGAATCTGGTAGAGCATCCCACACAAACGAATGCTCCACATGCGGGTTTCACATGCCACCAACTCCACATTCACAGGCAACTTCAGCGCCACAGCCGTTTTCAGATAGCCCTCAATGCAAAGGCTCTAGACGCAAATATTGGTGTGAGAGCTAATTCAATCAAGGAAACACTGCATGTTGGTGAAGGGCATATTGAAGAAGGATCAGCCGAGTGGTTCTTGTGGGAGAACAACTCCATTTGGCTCACTAACTTCACACACCATCAGGCTTCCAAGCAGCTCTCAAGGAAACTCAGTTTTCACACTGTATGCTTAGTGCTCTTTGTGTGCCTAGGACCGAAATGAAGCTTGGTCAGCATCCCACACAAACGAATGCTCCACATGCAGGTTTCACATGCCACCAACTCCACATTCACAGGCAACTTCAGCGCCACAGCCGTTTTCAGATAGCCCTCAATGCAAAGACTCTAGACGCAAATATTGGTGTGAGAGCTAATTCAATCAAGGAAACACTGCATGTTGGTGAAGGGCATATTGAAGAAGGATCAGCCGAGTGGTTCTTGTGGGAGAACAACTCCATTTGGCTCACTAACTTCACACACCATCAGGCTTCCAAGCAGCTCTCAAGGAAACTCAGTTTTCACACTCTATGCTTAGTGCCCTTTGTGTGCCTAGGACTGAAATGAAGCTTGGTCAGCATCCCACACAAACGAATGCTCCACATGCGGGTTTCACATGCCACCAACTCCACATTCACAGGCAACTTCAGCGCCACAGCCGTTTTCAGATAGCCCTCAGTGCAAAGGCTCTAGACGCAAATATTGGTGTGAGAGCTAATTCAATCAAGGAAACACTGCATGTTGGTGAAGGGCATATTGAAGAAGGATCAGCCGAGTGGTTCTTGTGGGAGAACAACTCCATTTGGCTCACTAACTTCACACACCATCAGGCTTCCAAGCAGCTCTCAAGGAAACTCAATTTTCACACTCTATGCTTAGTGCTCTTTGTGTGCCTAGGACCGAAATGAAGCTTGGTCAGCATCCCACACAAACGAATGCTCCACATGCAGGTTTCACATGCCACCAACTCCACATTCACAGGCAACTTCAGCGCCACAGCCGTTTTCAGATAGCCCTCAATGCAAAGGCTCTAGACGCAAATATTGGTGTGAGAGCTAATTCAATCAAGGAAACACTGCATGTTGGTGAAGGGCATATTGAAGAAGGATCAGCCGAGTGGTTCTTGTGGGAGAACAACTCCATTTGGCTCACTAACTTCACACACCATCAGGCTTCCAAGCAGCTCTCAAGGAAACTCAGTTTTCACACTCTATGCTTAGTGCCCTTTGTATGGCTAGGACTGAAATGAACCTGGTAGAGCATCCCACACAAACGAATGCTCCACATGCGGGTTTCACATGCCACCAACTCCACATTCACAGGCAACTTCAGCGCCACAGCCGTTTTCAGATAGCCCTCAATGCAAAGGCTCTAGACGCAAATATTGGTGTGAGAGCTAATTCAATCAAGGAAACACTGCATGTTGGTGAAGGGCGTATTGAAGAAGGATCAGCCGAGTGGTTCTTGTGGGAGAACAACTCCATTTGGCTCACTAACTTCACACACCATCAGGCTTCCAAGCAGCTCTCAAGGAAACTCAGTTTTCACACTCTATGCTTAGTGCCATTTGAGTGCATTATCTAGGAATGAACCTGGTAGAGCATCCCACACAAACGAATGCTCCACATGCGGGTTTCACATGCCACCAACTCCACATTCACAGGCAACTTCAGCGCCACAGCCGTTTTCAGATAGCCCTCAATGCAAAGGCTCTAGACGCAAATATTGGTGTGAGAGCTAATTCAATCAAGGAAACACTGCATGTTGGTGAAGGGCATATTGAAGAAGGATCAGCCGAGTGGTTCTTGTGGGAGAACAACTCCATTTGGCTCACTAACTTCACACACCATCAGGCTTCCAAGCAGCTCTCAAAGAAACTCAGTTTTCACACTCTATGCTTAGTGCCCTTTGAGTGCATTATCTAGGAAAGAACCTGGTAGAGCATCCCACACAAACGAATGCTCTACATGCGGGTTTCACATGCCACCAACTCCACATTCACAGGCAACTTCAGCGCCACAGCCGTTTTCAGATAGCCCTCAATGCAAAGGCTCTAGACGCAAATATTGGTGTGAGAGCTAATTCAATCAAGGAAACACTGCATGTTGGTGAAGGGCATATTGAAGAAGGATCAGCCGAGTGGTTCTTGTGGGAGAACAACTCCATTTGGCTCACTAACTTCACACACCATCAGGCTTCCAAGCAGCTCTCAAGGAAACTCAGTTTTCACACTCTATGCTTAGTGCCCTTTGTGTGCCTAGGACTGAAATGAAGCTTGGTCAGCATCCCACACAAACGAATGCTCCACATGCGGGTTTCACATGCCACCAACTCCACATTCACAGGCAACTTCAGCGCCACAGCCGTTTTCAGATAGCCCTCAATGCAAAGGCTCTAGACGCAAATATTGGTGTGAGAGCTAATTCAATCAAGGAAACACTGCATGTTGGTGAAGGGCATATTGAAGAAGGATCAGCCGAGTGGTTCTTGTGGGAGAACAACTCCATTTGGCTCACTAACTTCACACACCATCAGGCTTCCAAGCAGCTCTCAAGGAAACTCAGTTTTCACACTCTATGCTTAGTGCCATTTGAGTGCATTATCTAGGAATGAACCTGGTAGAGCATCCCACACAAACGAATGCTCCACATGCGGGTTTCACATGCCACCAACTCCACATTCACAGGCAACTTCAGCGCCACAGCCGTTTTCAGATAGCCCTCAATGCAAAGGCTCTAGACGCAAATATTGGTGTGAGAGCTAATTCAATCAAGGAAACACTGCATGTTGGTGAAGGGCATATTGAAGAAGGATCAGCCGAGTGGTTCTTGTGGGAGAACAACTCCATTTGGCTCACTAACTTCACACACCATCAGGCTTCCAAGCAGCTCTCAAGGAAACTCAGTTTTCACACTCTATGCTTAGTGCCCTTTGAGTGCATTATCTAGGAATGAACCTGGTAGAGCATCCCACACAAACGAATGCTCCACATGCGGGTTTCACATGCCACCAACTCCACATTCACAGGCAACTTCAGCGCCACAGCCGTTTTCAGATAGCCCTCAATGCAAAGGCTCTAGACGCAAATATTGGTGTGAGAGCTAATTCAATCAAGGAAACACTGCATGTTGGTGAAGGGCATATTGAAGAAGGATCAGCCGAGTGGTTCTTGTGGGAGAACAACTCCATTTGGCTCACTAACTTCACACACCATCAGGCTTCCAAGCAGCTCTCAAGGAAACTCAGTTTTCACACTCTATGCTTAGTGCCCTTTGAGTGCATTATCTAGGAATGAACCAGGTAGAGCATCCCACACAAACGAATGCTCCACATGCGGGTTTCACATGCCACCAACTCCACATTCACAGGCAACTTCAGCGCCACAGCCGTTTTCAGATAGCCCTCAATGCAAAGGCTCTAGACGCAAATATTGGTGTGAGAGCTAATTCAATCAAGGAAACACTGCATGTTGGTCAAGGGCATATTGAAGAAGGATCAGCCGAGTGGTTCTTGTGGGAGAACAACTCCATTTGGCTCACTAACTTCACACACCATCAGGCTTCCAAGCAGCTCTCAAGGAAACTCAGTTTTCACACTCTATGCTTAGTGCCCTTTGAGTGCATTATCTAGGAATGAACCTGGTAGAGCATCTCACACAAACGAATGCTCCACATGCGGGTTTCACATGCCACCAACTCCACATTCACAGGCAACTTCAGCGCCACAGCCGTTTTCAGATAGCCCTCAATGCAAAGGCTCTAGACGCAAATATTGGTGTGAGAGCTAATTCAATCAAGGAAACACTGCATGTTGGTGAAGGGCATATTGAAGAAGGATCAGCCGAGTGGTTCTTGTGGGAGAACAACTCCATTTGGCTCACTAACTTCACACACCATCAGGCTTCCAAGCAGCTATCAAGGAAACTCAGTTTTCACACTCTATGCTTAGTGCCCTTTGAGTGCATTATCTAGGAATGAACCTGGTAGAGCATCCCACACAAACGAATGCTCCACATGCGGGTTTCACATGCCACCAACTCCACATTCACAGGCAACTTCAGCGCCACAGCCGTTTTCAGATAGCCCTCAATGCAAAGGCTCTAGACGCAAATATTGGTGTGAGAGCTAATTCAATCAAGGAAACACTGCATGTTGGTGAAGGGCATATTGAAGAAGGATCAGCCAAGTGGTTCTTGTGGGAGAACAACTCCATTTGGCTCACTAACTTCACACACCATCAGGCTTCCAAGCAGCTCTCAAGGAAACTCAGTTTTCACACTCTATGCTTAGTGCCCTTTGAGTGCATTATCTAGGAATGAACCTGGTAGAGCATCCCACACAAACGAATGCTCCACATGCGGGTTTCACATGCCACCAACTCCACATTCACAGGCAACTTCAGCGCCACAGCCGTTTTCAGATAGCCCTCAATGCAAAGGCTCTAGACGCAAATATTGGTGTGAGAGCTAATTCAATCAAGGAAACACTGCATGTTGGTGAAGGGCATATTGAAGAAGGATCAGCCGAGTGGTTCTTGTGGGAGAACAACTCCATTTGGCTCACTAACTTCACACACCATCAGGCTTCCAAGCAGCTCTCAAGGAAACTCAGTTTTCACACTCTATGCTTAGTGCCCTTTGAGTGCATTATCTAGGAATGAACCTGGTAGAGCATCTCACACAAACGAATGCTCCACATGCGGGTTTCACATGCCACCAACTCCACATTCACAGGCAACTTCAGCGCCACAGCCGTTTTCAGATAGCCCTCAATGCAAAGGCTCTAGACGCAAATATTGGTGTGAGAGCTAATTCAATCAAGGAAACACTGCATGTTGGTGAAGGGCATATTGAAGAAGGATCAGCCGAGTGGTTCTTGTGGGAGAACAACTCCATTTGGCTCACTAACTTCACACACCATCAGGCTTCCAAGCAGCTCTCAAGGAAACTCAGTTTTCACACTCTATGCTTAGTGCCCTTTGAGTGCATTATCTAGGAATGAACCTGGTAGAGCATCCCACACAAACGAATGCTCCACATGCGGGTTTCACATGCCACCAACTCCACATTCACAGGCAACTTCAGCGCCACAGCCGTTTTCAGATAGCCCTCAATGCAAAGGCTCTAGACGCAAATATTGGTGTGAGAGCTAATTCAATCAAGGAAACACTGCATGTTGGTGAAGGGCATATTGAAGAAGGATCAGCCGAGTGGTTCTTGTGGGAGAACAACTCCATTTGGCTCACTAACTTCACACACCATCAGGCTTCCAAGCAGCTCTCAAGGAAACTCAGTTTTCACACTCTATGCTTAGTGCCCTTTGAGTGCATTATCTAGGAATGAACCTGGTAGAGCATCCCACACAAACGAATGCTCCACATGCGGGTTTCACATGCCACCAACTCCACATTCACAGGCAACTTCAGCGCCACAGCCGTTTTCAGATAGCCCTCAATGCAAAGGCTCTAGACGCAAATATTGGTGTGAGAGCTAATTCAATCAAGGAAACACTGCATGTTGGTGAAGGGCATATTGAAGAAGGATCAGCCGAGTGGTTCTTGTGGGAGAACAACTCCATTTGGCTCACTAACTTAACACACCATCAGGCTTCCAAGCAGCTCTCAAGGAAACTCAGTTTTCACACTCTATGCTTAGTGCCCTTTGAGTGCATTATCTAGGAAAGAACCTGGTAGAGCATCCCCACACAAACGAATGCTCCACATGCGGGTTTCACATGCCACCAACTCCATATTCACAGGCAACTTCAGCGCCACAGCCGTTTTCAGATAGCCCTCAATGCAAAGGCTCTAGACGCAAATATTGGTGTGAGAGCTAATTCAATCAAGGAAACACTGCATGTTGGTGAAGGGCATATTGAAGAAAGATCAGCCGAGTGGTTCTTGTGGGAGAACAACTCCATTTGGCTCACTAACTTCACACACCATCAGGCTTCCAAGCAGCTCTCAAGGAAACTCAGTTTTCACACTGTATGCTTAGTGCTCTTTGTGTGCCTAGGACTGAAGTGAAGCTTGGTCAGCATCCCACACAAACGAATGCTCCACATGCGGGTTTCACATGCCACCAACTCCACATTCACAGGCAACTTCAGCGCCACAGCCGTTTTCAGATAGCCCTCAATGCAAAGGCTCTAGACGCAAATATTGGTGTGAGAGCTAATTCAATCAAGGAAACACTGCATGTTGGTGAAGGGCATATTGAAGAAGGATCAGCCGAGTGGTTCTTGTGGGAGAACAACTCCATTTGGCTCACTAACTTCACACACCATCAGGCTTCCAAGCTGCTCTCAAGGAAACTCAGTTTTCACACTCTATGCTTAGTGCCCTTTGTATGGCTAGGACTGAAATGAAGCTTGGTCAGCATCCCACACAAACGAATGCTCCACATGCGGGTTTCACATGCCACCAACTCCACATTCACAGGCAACTTCAGCGCCACAGCCGTTTTCAGATAGCCCTCAATGCAAAGGCTCTAGACGCAAATATTGGTGTGAGAGCTAATTCAATCAAGGAAACACTGCATGTTGGTGAAGGGCATATTGAAGAAGGATCAGCCGAGTGGTTCTTGTGGGAGAACAACTCCATTTGGCTCACTAACTTCACACACCATCAGGCTTCCAAGCAGCTCTCAAGGAAACTCAGTTTTCACACTCTATGCTTAGTGCGCTTTGTGTGCCTAGGACTGAAATGAAGCTTGGTCAGCATCCCACACAAACGAATGCTCCACATGCGGGTTTCACATGCCACCAACTCCACATTCACAGGTAACTTCAGCGCCACAGCCGTTTTCAGATAGCCCTCAATGCAAAGGCTCTAGACGCAAATATTGGTGTGAGAGCTAATTCAATCAAGGAAACACTGCATGTTGGTGAAGGGCATATTGAAGAAGGATCAGCCGAGTGGTTCTTGTGGGAGAACAACTCCATTTGGCTCACTAACTTCACACACCATCAGGCTTCCAAGCAGCTCTCAAGGAAACTCAGTTTTCACACTCTATGCTTAGTGCTCTTTGTA
>NW_026701427.1:0-73496 GCF_030435755.1 Ochotona princeps | reverse complement strand
TGACACTAAGCATAGAGTGTGAAAACTGAGTTTCCTTGAGACCTGCTTGGAAGCCTGATGGTGTGTGAAGTTAGTGAGCCAAATGGAGTTGTTCTCCCACAAGAACCACTCGGCTGATCCTTCTTCAATATGCCCTTCACCAACATGCAGTGTTTCCTTGATTGAATTAGCTCTCACACCAATATTTGCGTCTAGAGCCTTTGCATTGAGGGCTATCTGAAAACGGCTGTGGCGCTGAAATTGCCTGTGAATGTGGAGTTGGTGGCATGTGAAACCCGCATGTGGAGCATTCGTTTGTGTGGGATGCTCTACCAGGTTCTTTCCTAGATAATGCACTCAAAGGGCACTAAGCATAGAGTGTGAAAACTGAGTTTCCTTGAGAGCTGCTTGGAAGCCTGATGGTGTGTGAAGTTAGTGAGCCAAATGGAGTTGTTCTCCCACAAGAACCACTTGGCAGATCCTTCTTCAATATGCCCTTCACCAACATGCAGTGTTCCCTTGATTGAATTAGGTCTCACACAAATATTTGCGTCTAGAGCCTTTTCATTGAGGGCTATCTGAAAACACCTGTGGCACTGAAGTTGCCTGTGAATGTGGAGTTGGTGGCATGTGAAACCCGCATGTGGAGCATTCGTTTGTGTGGGATGCTCACCAAGCCTCATTTCAGTCCTAGTCACTCAAAGGACACTAAGCATAGAGTGTGAAAACTGAGTTTCCTTGAGAGCTGCTTGGAAGCCTGATGGTGTGTGAAGTTAGTGAGCCAAATGAAGTTGTTCTCCCACAAGAACCACTCGGCTGATCCTTCTTCAATATGCCCTTCACCAACATGCAGTGTTTTCTTGATTGAATTAGCTCTCACACCAATATTTGCGTCTAGGGCCTTTGCATTGAGGGCTATCTGAAAACGGCTGTGGAGCTGAAGTTGCCTGTGAATGTGGAGTTGGTGGCATGTGAAACCCGCATGTGGAGCATTCGTTTGTGTGGGATGCTCTACCAGGTTCATTCCTAGATAATGCACTCAAAGGGCACTAAGCATAGAGTGTGAAAACTGAGTTTCCTTGAGAGCTGCTTGGAAGCCTGATGGTGTGTGAAGTTAGTGAGCCAAATGGAGTTGTTCTCCCACAAGAACCACTTGGCTGATCCTTCTTCAATATGCCCTTCACCAACATGCAGTGTTTCCTTGATTGAATTAGCTCTCGCACCAATGTTTGCGTCTAGAGCCTTTGTATTGAGGGCTATCTGAAAACGGCTGTGGCGCTGAAGTTGCCTCTGAATGTGGAGTTGGTGGCATGTGAAACCCGCATGTGGAGCATTCGTTTGTGTGGGATGCTCTACTAGATTCATTTCTATATAATGCACTCAAAGGGCACTAAGCATAGAGTGTGAAAACTGAGTTTCCTTGAGAGCTGGTTGGAAGCCTGATGGTGTGTGAAGTTAGTGAGCCAAATGGAGTTGTTCTCCCACAAGAACCACTCGGCTGATCCTTCTTCAATATGCCCTTCACCAACATGCAGTGTTTCCTTGATTGAATCAGCTCTCACACCAATATTTGCGTCTAGAGCCTTTGCATTGAGGGCTATCTGAAAACGGCTGTGGCGCTGAAATTGCCTGTGAATGTGGAGTTGGTGGCATGTGAAACCCGCATGTGGAGCATTCGTTTGTGTGGGATGCTCTACCAGGTTCTTTCCTAGATAATGCACTCAAAGGGCACTAAGCATAGAGTGTGAAAACTGAGTTTCCTTGAGAGCTGCTTGTAAGCCTGATGGTGTGTGAAGTTAGTGAGCCAAATGGAGTTGTTCTCCCACAAGAACCACTTGGCAGATCCTTCTTCAATATGCCCTTCACCAACATGCAGTGTTCCCTTGATTGAATTAGGTCTCACATAAATATTTGCGTCTAGAGCCTTTTCATTGAGGGCTATCTGAAAACACCTGTGGCACTGAAGTTGCCTGTGAATGTGGAGTTGGTGGCATGTGAAACCCGCATGTGGAGCATTCGTTTGTGTGGGATGCTCACCAAGCCTCATTTCAGTCCTAGTTACTCAAAGGACACTAAGCATAGAGTGTGAAAACTGAGTTTCCTTGAGAGCTGCTTGGAAGCCTGATGGTGTGTGAAGTTAGTGAGCCAAATGGAGTTGTTCTCCCACAAGAACCACTCGGCTGATCCTTCTTCAATATGCCCTTCACCAACATGCAGTGTTTCCTTGATTGAATTAGCTCTCACACCAATATTTGCGTCTAGAGCCTTTGCATTGAGGGCTATGTGAAAACGGCTGTGGCGCTGAAGTTGCCTGTGAATGTGGAGTTGGTGGCATGTGAAACCCGCATGTGGAGCATTCGTTTGTGTGGGATGCTCTACCAGGTTCATTCCTAGATAATGCACTCAAAGGGCACTAAGCATAGAGTGTGAAAACTGAGTTTCCTTGAGAGCTGCTTGGAAGCCTGATGGTGTGTGACGTTAGTGATCCAAATGGAGTTGTTCTCCCACAAGAAACACTCGGCTGATCCTTCTTCAATATGCCCTTCACCAACATGCAGTGTTTCCTTGATTGAATTAGCTCTCACACCAGTATTTGCGTCTAGAGCCTTTGCATTGAGGGCTATCTGAAAACGGCTGTGGCGCTGAAGTTGCCTGTGAATGTGGAGTTGGTGGCATGTGAAACCCGCATGTGGAGCATTCGTTTGTGTGGAATGCTCTACCAGGTTCATTTCAGTCCTAGCCATACAAAGGGCACTAAGCATAGAGTGTGAAAACTGAGTTTCCTTGAGAGCTGCTTGGAAGCCTGATGGTGTGTGAAGTTAGTGAGCCAAATGGAGTTGTTCTCCCACAAGAACCACTCGGCTGATCCTTCTTCAATATGCCCTTCACCAACATGCAGTGTTTCCTTGATTGAATTAGCTCTCACACCAATATTTGCGTCTAGAGCCTTTGCATTGAGGGCTATCTGAAAACGGCTGTGGAGCTGAAGTTGCCTGTGAATGTGGAGTTGGTGGCATGTGAAACCCGCATGTGGAGCATTCGTTTGTGTGGGATGCTCTACCAGGCTCATTCCTAGATAATGCACTCAAAGGGCACTAAGCATAGAGTGTGAAAACTGAGTTTCCTTGAGAGCTGCTTGGAAGCCTGATGGTGTGTGAAGTTAGTGAGCCAAATGCAGTTGTTCTCCCACAAGAACCACTCGGCTGATCCTTCTTCAATATGCCCTTCACCAACATGCAGTGTTTCCTTGATTGAATTAGCTCTCACACCAATATTTGCGTCTAGAGCCTTTGCATTGAGGGCTATCTGAAAACGGCTGTGGCGCTGAAGTTGCCTGTGAATGTGGAGTTGGTGGCATGTGAAACCCGCATGTGGAGCATTCGTTTGTGTGGGATGCTCTACCAGGTTCATTTCAGTCCTAGCCATACAAGGGGCACTAAGCATAGAGTGTGAAAACTGAGTTTCCTTGAGAGCTGCTTGGAAGCCTGATGGTGTGTGAAGTTAGTGAGCCAAATGGAGTTGTTCTCCCACAAGAACCACTCGGCTGATCCTTCTTCAATATGCCCTTCACCAACATGCAGCGTTTCCTTGATTGAAAATTAGCTCTCACACCAATATTTGCGTCTAGAGCCTTTGCATTGAGGGCTATCTGAAAACGGCTGTGGCGCTGAAGTTGCCTGTGAATGTGGAGTTGGTGGCATGTGAAACCCGCATGTGGAGCATTCGTTTGTGTGGGATGCTCTACCAGGTTCATTCCTAGATAATGCACTCAAAGGGCACTAAGCATAGAGTGTGAAAACTGAGTTTCCTTGAGAGCTGCTTGGAAGCCTGATGGTGTGTGAAGTTAGTGAGCCAAATGGAGTTGTTCTCCCACAAGAACCACTCGGCTGATCCTTCTTCAATATGCCCTTCACCAACATGCAGTGTTTCCTTGATTGAATTAGCTCTCACACCAATATTTGCGTCTAGAGCCTTTGCATTGAGGGCTATCTGAAAACGGCTGTGGCGCTGAAGTTGCCTGTGAATGTGGAGTTGGTGGCATGTGAAACCCGCATGTGGAGCATTCGTTTGTGTGGGATGCTCTACCAGGTTCATTCCTAGATAATGCACTCAAAGGGCACTAAGCATAGAGTGTGAAAACTGAGTTTCCTTGAGAGCTGCTTGGAAGCCTGATGGTGTGTGACGTTAGTGAGCCAAATGAAGTTGTTCTCCCACAAGAACCACTCGACTGATCGTTCTTCAATATGCCCTTCACCAACATCCAGTGTTTCCTTGATTGAATTAGCTCTCACACCAATATTTGCGTCTAGAGCCTTTGCATTGAGGGCTATCTGAAAACGGCTGTGGCGCTGAAGTTGCCTGTGAATGTGGAGTTGGTGGCATGTGAAACCCGCATGTGGAGCATTCGTTTGTGTGGGATGCTCTACCAGGTTCATTCCTAGATAATGCACTCAAAGAGCACTAAGCATAGAGTGTGAAAACTGAGTTTCCTTGAGAGCTGCTTGGAAGCCTGATGGTGTGTGAAGTTAGTGAGCCAAATGGAGTTGTTCTCCCACAAGAACCACTCGGCTGATCCTTCTTCAATATGCCCTTCACCAACATGCAGTGTTTCCTTGATTGAATTAGCTCTCACACCAATATTTGCGTCTAGAGCCTTTGCATTGAGGGCTATTGTTGGGAACGCCCACGTCACCACTTACCCCGAGCCGAGCGGAGGGACTAGGGTTGCAACGCAGACAACGCAGAGAGACAAGACAAGGCAACACGCAGTACACCGAATGCCGATCGATGACAGAATGATCTTTATTGCAACTCCAGACTTTCTTTTATACTCTGCTTAGCTCCTCCCAGTAGTGGCCACCCTAAATCCCTTCAGTTCCTCCCAGTAGTGGCAACCCTAAATCCCTTCAGTTCCTCCCAGTGTTTATCCAATCCTCTCGTGGCCACCCTAAATCCCTTGAGTTTTATCCAATCCCCTGGCAGATAACTTGACAAATAGGAAGCAGGAACTTGCGGTTAAGCCAGTGGCTATATGTATCAGGCCAAAATTACCAATCCTGTTATGCTCTGAGAAACAAGCTAAGCTGTGGAGTTAATCCTTGGGAGACCGGGGCCTGCATGTCCCCCTTTTTTTGTTTTTTTAATGGACGCCTGTCTTAGGTTGTCCAGCAGTCAGTTGACGCCTTACCCGTCATGGGGAGCCCCACCTGGGGAATCCCTGTCTTAGGTTGGTCATCAGCGCTGCCAGATCTTACCCGTCTCTGGCTGCCCATCACACCATATTCAGCCAAACTTGAGCGCTAGGATTTTCCACAGCTAAAACCATCATGGTTTGTCAAATAATGACCTGCTCCCAGGCTTGTTGCCTGCATAGGCGGCAAAGAAGACTAAACAGTACTGCAATCATGGCTATGACCATCAGCCTCATGGCCAAGATTCCGCTTTGTTCCTAAAACATCCATGCTGCCAGTTAAATGCCATTTCACAGGGGTAACACATATATGATGGTAAATCGGGGAGCAGCTGGAGATCTGTGTTTCCCATGGGCAGGATACCAGGAAGTTGCACCACTGCTGTCAGGGTCTCCTATCCTGCAAGAACATCATTAGGAGTGGGATCATGCTGAGTTGGAGCCAAGGAGATTTGTCGTGTAAGTCTCTCAGGAACCCATCTAGGTGTTTCTTCATCCTGGGGAAAAACACAAACAGAGCCTCGCCCCCACGTTAGTACTGGATCTGGTCCTCGCCATTTATTTGTGGCCAGATCTTTCCATTTTACTTGGCCTTTATTCTCATTAGCAGGGCGAAGCCAATGGCGCTCTGCAGGAGCTACATCATTAGTGACAGTTAAAAAATTTAACACATAGATGGCAGATGCCAGTAAGGAATGGGGTGAGCTGCAATGCTCAGCCACATCCCCCTTCTTTATTTTTTCTAAATAAACTTTAAGGGTGCGGTTGTCACGTTCAACAATGGCTTGACCCTGAGGATTATAAGGAATGCCTGTTTTGTGAGTTATATTAAAATCTTGGCAGAACTTCTCAAAACCTTGGCTAACATAGGCCGGTCCATTATCGGTCTTAATTTGTTTGGGGACGCCCATATAGGCAAAGGCCTGTAAACAGTGGGCTTTAACATCTTTTAATTTCTCTCCTGAATGAGCGGAGGCATATATTACATGGGAATAGGTATCAACTGAAACATGCACATATTGAAGTTTTCCAAAGGAAGGGACGTGGGTAACATCCATTTGCCACACATGATTGGGCAATAACCCTCTGGGATTAACCCCTAGGGATGGGACAGAACAATATTGAGCGCAGACTTCACAATTGGTGACAATCTGGGTGGCTTGTTCTCTAGTCACCTTAGCATGTAATCTCAGGGAAGCTGCATTGAGATGGAACCTTTTATGAAGGCGCACTGCCTGTTCATAAGGGTCCATGGTCAGGGATATGTGCAACACCTGAGTCAACGAATCTGCCCATACATAACCCTCGCTTAGGGGGCCAGGCAAGGAGGTATGCGCTCTTATATGCCCAACAAATAAGGGACAAGTGCGCTGCCAAATCTGCTGCTGTAATTGTAAAAGAAGCAAATAAACTGAGGAGGTAGGGGCTGAGAGGTCAATACAACATTCATGGCACTCAACAAATCTCGTCCCCACAGGTTGATAGGAATATGTGGTAAGACATACGGCTGGAAAACTCCTGAATGCCCTTCTTGATCCTTCCACCTTAACAACCTGGCACTTTTCTGTGGCTGAGAAGTTCCTATCCCTTGGAGAACGGTTGGGGTAGCCTCTAATGGCCAGGAACTTGGCCACTGTGCCTGGGATATAACTGTACTATCAGCTCCGGTATCAAGTAAACCTGTGAATTTTCTCCCTTCTATCTCTAACTGTAAGGTGGGTCGGGTTTGCATGTCGGAGACCCAACATGCCAAGGGGCCAGAATGTCCAAATCCTCCTTGTCTATCTCTCTTAAGAATGGGGTTGTCAGTTGGAACCTTGGGGATCAAGATCAGCTGGGCAAATCTAGCTCCAGGTGGAATGATTATAGTGCCTTTGGCTGATTCTGCCATGACCTCTATTTCTGCAGGGGTATCCTCATCTATCACTCCTGGTAGTACCCTGATTCCATCCATAGTAGCACTACTTCTTCCTAGGATCAGACCCAAGGTATTCTTAGGCAAGGGGCCCCTGACTCCTGTTTTTATCCGTTGGGGTCCCAGGAGCGGGGTCAATACCTCTCCAGAGGTGGCACAGAGGTCCAGTCCTGCGCTACCTGGTGTTGCTCTGAGGAGGGTTGAAATGTCGGTGTTCCTCGCCTTGGGAGAGGGACTCTGGAAGGAGTCTGCGCTGTTCCGGAAGTTACAGGTGTCTGCTGGGCTCCGTACACCTGAGGTTGGGGGGCCCGGAGCGGGCCCCTGACCCCGTTTCCCGATAGGGGATTGCCTTGGGCATCATATCTGGACCTACAATCACTGCTCCAATGATAGCCTTTATGGCATCTTGGACAAAGATCTGGGGCCTGCAAGGATTGTGGGGGTGATCTTCCTTGTCGCAGAATTTTGGGGCACTGTTTTTTAAAATGTCCAGGCTGTCCACATCTGAAACAGGTTTTGGGAGGCGCCCTAGGGTGGGGCTGAGGGTGTTGAACAGCGGCTGCTATCACTTGCCCAAGGGCATGGGTGGAGTCAATATGTCTGCAAATTTTGAGATAATCATGCAGGGACTTATCTCTGTGGAACCTGAGAGCATCCTGACAATATTTATTAGCATTCTCAAAGGCTATATGCTTAATTACTGGCATTGCTGGTTCCACATTACCAAAGATCTTAGTAGCAACCTGCATAACACGGTCCACAAATTCTTGAAAAGGTTCTGTAGGGCCTTGCAAGACCTTGGAAAGCTGGTCTCCTGTATTAGCATTAGGCAAGGCCTTCCAGGCTCCAAGGGCTGCATTTGCTATCTGTGCATAAACTCCTAGGTCATAATTAACTTGTTGTTGGATGCCCTCAAAAGGTCCAGTGCCAGTAAGCATTTCAAGGCTTCGATCTGCGTGTCCCCCAGCCGCGTTCTGCTCAGCAAAAAATCTGCACCTATCTTGAAAATCCCCTTTCCATAGGAGAAAGTCACCACCATCGAGAGCAGAGCGGCACAATTGCATCCAATCACTAGGAGTAAGATTCAAACTCGAAAAGGATTCTATGAGTGCAAGAGTAAAGGGTGCCTGGGCACCATAATCTTTAACAGCCTGCTTTACATTTTTGAGGTCTTTAAATTGAAGGGGCTGATGCTCCCGGCGAGAGGGACCCCCTCGAACTGGGACCTCTATTACAGGGAAGCATCGAACCCCACCCACCGGCTGATCAGTGAGGCCGTCATTCCATGGCCGTGTGGGGTAATTATTGGGTGAATGGCCTGCGGTTTCCTCCTCAGGAGGAGCGGTAGGGGTCACAAAATTAGGGGCATATGGTGGTGGTCTTGAACTGGACAATTTGCCAGAGGAACGTGCACCTATTCCTGCTTTCTTTAACTTTCTTTTAATGTCCCTAATTTCCCGCTTTAAGAAAACCTTCTCTTTATCCTTAATTTTCCGCTTTAAGAAAACCTCCTCATCTCGTTTTTCCTCACTCTCTTCCGAGGAAGAGGCCTCGTTCTCATCTGAAAAAGAGGCTTCACTCTCCTCTAAAGAAGAGACCTCACTCTCCTCTAAAGAAGAGGTCTCACTCGGGGTGGTTTCACTCGAGGCCGCCTCGTTCCAGGCTTCCAAGGACCGTAGAACTTCCCACCCCTGGATTGCTTCAAAAGTAGTCTGTACTTCTCTTAACTGTCTCTCAACTTTCACTTTATCAGTAAATAATGAATCACGGACTAAGCGCCACAAAGAAAAGTTAACAATGGGGAAATTATCTGGGTCTTTTTGTAAACAGGATTGTAAATTGGCCTTAACCTGTTGCCAATCGGGAATATTGAAGTTGCCTGAAACAATAAACCAAGGACTGCTAGATTGAATGGCTTTAACAAAATTTCTAATCATTTTAAATTTAACTGGCATCCCCAGTTGACGTAGAAGTTCTTCAAGCTCGGTGGCCAATTTATCCCGTGAGAAGGCAGAACCCATTTTATCGTCCTTTTCAACGGATAAATTAAACACCAAGACCTAACTATACTTCAAAATAAATCTAAAACCTGACTATACTTCAAAATAAATCGAAAACTTAAAAAATAAATCCAAAACCTAGTTATATTTCAAAATAAGTCTAAAACCTAACTCTATTTCAAAATAAATCCAAAACCTGACTATATTTCAAAATGAACCTCCCTCTCCTACCAGTTTAGGAGAGACTTACAAAACGTCCCACTTACCTGAATCAGCTGGCCAGACTCTTGGGACGACCCTTCGTCGTATCCTCTCTTTCTCAATCTCGGTGGGAACCTCCAGATGTTGGCAACGCCCACGTCACCACTTACCCCGAGCCGAGCGGAGGGACTAGGGTTGCAACGCAGACAACGCAGAGAGACAAGACAAGGCAACACGCAGTACACCGAATGCCGATCGATGACAGAATGATCTTTATTGCAACTCCAGACTTTCTTTTATACTCTGCTTAGCTCCTCCCAGTAGTGGCCACCCTAAATGCCTTCAGTTCCTCCCAGTAGTGGCAACCCTAAATCCTAAATTCAGTTCCTCCCAGTGTTTATCCAATCCTCTCGTGGCCACCCTAAATCCCTTGAGTTTTATCCAATCCCCTGGCAGATAACTTGACAAATAGGAAGCAGGAACTTGCGGTTAAGCCAGTGGCTATATGTATCAGGCCAAAATTACCAATCCTGTTATGCTCTGAGAAACAAGCTAAGCTGTGGAGTTAATCCTTGGGAGACCGGGGCCTGCAGGCTATCTGAAAACGGCTGTGGCGCTGAAGTTGCCTGTGAATGTGGAGTTGGTGGCATGTGAAACCCGCATGTGGAGCATTCGTTTGTGTGGGATGCTCTACCAGGTTCATTTCAGTCCTAGGCACTCAAAGGGCACTAAGCATAGAGTGTGAAAACTGAGTTTCTTGAGAGCTGCTTGGAAGCCTGATGGTGTGTGACGTTAGTGAGCCAAATGGAGTTGTTCTCCCACAAGAACCACTCGGCTGATCCTTCTTCAATATGCCCTTCACCAACATGCAGTGTTTCCTTGATTGAATTAGCTCTCACACCAATATTTGCGTCTAGAGCCTTTGCATTGAGGGCTATCTGAAAACGGCTGTGGCGCTGAAGTTGCCTGTGAATGTGGAGTTGGTGGCATGTGAAACCCGCATGTGGAGCATTCGTTTGTGTGGGATGCTCTACCAGGTTCATTCCTAGATAATGCACTCAAAGGGCACTAAACATAGTGTGTGAAAACTGAGTTTCCTTGAGAGCTGCTTGGAAGCCTGATGGTGTGTGATGTTAGTGATCCAAATGGAGTTGTTCTCCCACAAGAACCACTCGGCTGATCCTTCTTCAATATGCCCTTCACCAACATGCAGTGTTTCCTTGATTGAATTAGCTCTCACACCAATATTTGCGTCTAGAGCCTTTGCACTGAGGGCTATCTGAAAATGGCTGTGGCGCTGAAGTTGCCTGTGAGTGTGGAGTTGGTGGCATGTGAAACCCGCATGTGGAGCTTTCGTTTGTGTGGGATGCTCTACCAGGTTCATTCCTAGATAATGCACTCAAAGAGCACTAAGCATGGAGTGTGAAAACTGAGTTTCCTTGAGAGCTGCTTGGAATCCTGATGGTGTGTGAAGCTAGTGAGCCAAATGGAGTTGTTCTCCCACAAGAACCACTCGACCGATCCTTATTCAATATGCCCTTCACCAACATGCACTGTTTAATTGATTGAATTAGCTCTCACACCAATATTTGCGTCTAGAGCCTTTGCATTGAGGGCTATCTGAAAACGGCTGTGGCGCTGAAGTTGCCTGTGAATGTGGAGTTGGTGGCATGTGAAACCCGCATGTGGAGCATTCGTTTGTGTGGGATGCTCTACCAGGTTCATTCCTAGATAATGCACTCAAAGGGCACTAAGCATAGAGTGTGAAAACTGAGTTTCCTTGAGAGCTGCTTGGAAGCCTGATGGTGTGTGACGTTAGTGATCCAAATGGAGTTGTTCTCCCACAAGAACCACTCGGCTGATCCTTCTTCAATATGCCCTTCACCAACATGCAGTGTTTCCTTGATTGAATTAGCTCTCACACCAATATTTGCGTCTAGAGCCTTTGCATTGAGGGCTATCTGAAAACGGCTGTGGCGCTGAAGTTGCCTGTGAATGTGGAGTTGGTGGCATGTGAAACCCGCATGTGGAGCATTCGTTTGTGTGGAATGCTCTACCAGGTTCATTTCAGTCCTAGCTATACAAAGGGCACTAAGCATAGAGTGTGAAAACTGAGTTTCCTTGAGAGCTGCTTGGAAGCCTGATGGTGTGTGAAGTTAGTGAGCCAAATGGAGTTGTTCTCCCACAAGAACCACTCGGCTGATCCTTCTTCAATATGCCCTTCACCAACATGCAGTGTTTCCTTGATTGAATTAGCTCTCACACCAATATTTGCGTCTAGAGCCTTTGCATTGAGGGCTATCTGAAAACGGCTGTGGAGCTGAAGTTGCCTGTGAATGTGGAGTTGGTGGCATGTGAAACCCGCATGTGGAGCATTCGTTTGTGTGGGATGCTCTACCAGGCTCATTCCTAGATAATGCACTCAAAGGGCACTAAGCATAGAGTGTGAAAACTGAGTTTCCTTGAGAGCTGCTTGGAAGCCTGATGGTGTGTGAAGTTAGTGAGCCAAATGGAGTTGTTCTCCCACAAGAACCACTCGGCTGATCCTTCTTCAATATGCCCTTCACCAACATGCAGTGTTTCCTTGATTGAATTAGCTCTCACACCAATATTTGCGTCTAGAGCCTTTGCATTGAGGGCTATCTGAAAACGGCTGTGGCGCTGAAGTTGCCTGTGAATGTGGAGTTGGTGGCATGTGAAACCCGCATGTGGAGCATTCGTTTGTGTGGGATGCTCTACCAGGTTCATTTCAGTCCTAGCCATACAAAGGGCACTAAGCATAGAGTGTGAAAACTGAGTTTCCTTGAGAGCTGCTTGGAAGCCTGATGGTGTGTGAAGTTAGTGAGCCAAATGGAGTTGTTCTCCCACAAGAACCACTCGACTGATCGTTCTTCAATATGCCCTTCACCAACATGCAGTGTTTCCTTGATTGAATTAGCTCTCACACCAATATTTGCGTCTAGAGCCTTTGCATTGAGGGCTATCTGAAAACGGCTGTGGCGCTGAAGTTGCCTGTGAATGTGGAGTTGGTGGCATGTGAAACCCGCATGTGGAGCATTCGTTTGTGTGGGATGCTCTACCAGGTTCATTCCTAGATAATGCACTCAAAGAGCACTAAGCATAGAGTGTGAAAACTGAGTTTCCTTGAGAGCTCCTTGGGAGCCTGATGGTGTGTGAAGTTAGTGAGCCAAATGGAGTTGTTCTCCCACAAGAACCACTCGGCTGATCCTTCTTCAATATGCCCTTCACCAACATGCAGTGTTTCCTTGATTGAATTAGCTCTCACACCAATATTTGCGTCTAGAGCCTTTGCATTGAGGGCTATCTGAAAACGGCTGTGGCGCTGAATTTGCCTGTGAATGTGGAGTTGGTGGCATGTGAAACCCGCATGTGGAGCATTCGTTTGTGTGGGATGCTCTACCAGGTTCATTTCAGTCCTAGCCATATAAAGGGCACTAAGCATAGAGTGTGAAAACTGAGTTTCCTTGAGAGCTGCTTGGAAGCCTGATGGTGTGTGAAGTTAGTGAGCCAAATGGAGTTGTTCTCCCACAAGAACCACTCGGCTGATCCTTCTTCAATATGCCCTTCACCAACATGCAGTGTTTCCTTGATTGAATTAGCTCTCACACCAATATTTGCGTCTAGAGCCTTTGTATTGAGGGCTATCTGAAAACGGCTGTGGCGCTGAAGTTGCCTGTGAATGTGGAGTTGGTGGCATGTGAAACCCGCATGTGGAGCATTCGTTTGTGTGGGATGCTCTACCAGGTTCATTTCAGTCCTAGCCATACAAAGGGCACTAAGCATAGAGTGTGAAAACTGAGTTTCCTTGAGAGCTGCTTGGGAGCCCGATGGTGTGTGAAGTTAGTGAGCCAAATGGAGTTGTTCTATCACAAGAACCACTCGGCTGATCCTTCTTCAATATGCCCTTCACCAACATGCAGTGTTTCCTTGATTGAATTAGCTCTCACATCAATATTTGCGTCTAGAGCCTTTGCATTGAGGGCTATCTGAAAACGGCTGTGGCGCTGAAGTTGCCTGTGAATGTGGAGTTGGTGGCATGTGAAACCCGCATGTGGAGCATTCGTTTGTGTGGGATGCTCTACCAGGTTCATTCCTAGATAATGCACTCAAAGGGCACTAAGCATAGAGTGTGAAAACTGAGTTTCCTTGAGAGCTGCTTGGAAGCCTGATGGTGTGTGAAGTTAGTGAGCCAAATGGAGTTGTTCTCCCACAAGAACCACTCGGCTGATCCTTCTTCAATATGCCCTTCACCAACATGCAGTGTTTCCTTGATTGAATTAGCTCTCACACCAATATTTGCGTCTAGAGCCTTTGCATTGAGGGCTATGTGAAAACGGCTGTGTCGCTGAAGTTGCCTGTGAATGTGGAGTTGGTGACATGTGAAACCCGCATGTGGAGCATTCGTTTCTGTGGGATGCTCTACCAGGTTCATTCCTAGATAATGCACTCAAAGGGCACTAAGCATAGAGTGTGAAAACTGAGTTTCCTTTGAGAGCTGCTTGGAAGCCTGATGGTGTGTGACGTTAGTGAGCCAAATGAAGTTGTTCTCCCACAAGAACCACTCGACTGATCGTTCTTCAATATGCCCTTCACCAACATGCAGTGTTTCCTTGATTGAATTAGCTCTCACACCAATATTTGCGTCTAGAGCCTTTGCATTGAGGGCTATCTGAAAACGGCTGTGGCGCTGAAGTTGCCTGTGAATGTGGAGTTGGTGGCATGTGAAACCCGCATGTGGAGCATTCGTTTGTGTGGGATGCTCTACCAGGTTCATTCCTAGATAATGCACTCAAAGAGCACTAAGCATAGAGTGTGAAAACTGAGTTTCCTTGAGAGCTGCTTGGAAGCCTGATGGTGTGTGAAGTTAGTGAGCCAAATGGAGTTGTTCTCCCACAAGAACCACTCGGCTGATCCTTCTTCAATATGCCCTTCACCAACATGCAGTGTTTCCTTGATTGAATTAGCTCTCACACCAATATTTGCGTCTAGAGCCTTTGCATTGAGGGCTATCTGAAAACGGCTGTGGCGCTGAAGTTGCCTGTGAATGTGGAGTTGGTGGCATGTGAAACCCGCATGTGGAGCATTCGTTTGTGTGGGATGCTCTACCAGGTTCATTTCAGTCCTAGCCATATAAAGGGCACTAAGCATAGAGTGTGAAAACTGAGTTTCCTTGAGAGCTGCTTGGAAGCCTGATGGTGTGTGAAGTTAGTGAGCCAAATGGAGTTGTTCTCCCACAAGAACCACTCGGCTGATCCTTCTTCAATATGCCCTTCACCAACATGCAGTGTTTCCTTGATTGAATTAGCTCTCACACCAATATTTGCGTCTAGAGCCTTTGCATTGAGGGCTATCTGAAAACGGCTGTGGCGCTGAAGTTGCCTGTGAATGTGGAGTTGGTCGCATGTGAAACCCGCATGTGGAGCATTCGTTTGTGTGGGATGCTCTACCAGGTTCATTTCAGTCCTAGCCATACAAAGGGCACTAAGCATAGAGTGTGAAAACTGAGTTTCCTTGAGAGCTGCTTGGGAGCCCGATGGTGTGTGAAGTTAGTGAGCCAAATGGAGTTGTTCTCCCACAAGAACCACTCGGCTGATCCTTCTTCAATATGCCCTTCACCAACATGCAGTGTTTCCTTGATTGAATTAGCTCTCACACCAATATTTGCGTCTAGAGCCTTTGCATTGAGGGCTATCTGAAAACGGCTGTGGCGCTGAAGTTGCCTGTGAATGTGGAGTTGGTGGCATGTGAAACCCGCATGTGGAGCATTCGTTTGTGTGGGATGCTCTACCAGGTTCATTCCTAGATAATGCACTCAAAGGGCACTAAGCATAGAGTGTGAAAACTGAGTTTCCTTGAGAGCTGCTTGGAAGCCTGATGGTGTGTGAAGTTAGTGAGCCAAATGGAGTTGTTCTCCCACAAGAACCACTCGGCTGATCCTTCTTCAATATGCCCTTCACCAACATGCAGTGTTTCCTTGATTGAATTAGCTCTCACACCAATATTTGCGTCTAGAGCCTTTGCATTGAGGGCTATGTGAAAACGGCTGTGTCGCTGAAGTTGCCTGTGAATGTGGAGTTGGTGACATGTGAAACCCGCATGTGGAGCATTCGTTTCTGTGGGATGCTCTACCAGGTTCATTCCTAGATAATGCACTCAAAGGGCA
Source organism: Ochotona princeps (assembly GCF_030435755.1). NCBI lineage: Eukaryota > Metazoa > Chordata > Mammalia > Lagomorpha > Ochotonidae > Ochotona > Ochotona princeps. The sequence goes on along the minus strand of NW_026701427.1, from coordinate 58,026 downwards.
CTAAGCATAGAGTGTGAAAACTGAGTTTCCTTGAGAGCTGCTTGGAAGCCTGATGGTGTGTGACGTTAGTGAGCCAAATGAAGTTGTTCTCCCACAAGAACCACTCGACTGATCGTTCTTCAATATGCCCTTCACCAACATGCAGTGTTTCCTTGATTGAATTAGCTCTCACACCAATATTTGCGTCTAGAGCCTTTGCATTGAGGGCTATCTGAAAACGGCTGTGGCGCTGAAGTTGCCTGTGAATGTGGAGTTGGTGGCATGTGAAACCCGCATGTGGAGCATTCGTTTGTGTGGGATGCTCTACCAGGTTCATTCCTAGATAATGCACTCAAAGAGCACTAAGCATAGAGTGTGAAAACTGAGTTTCCTTGAGAGCTGCTTGGAAGCCTGATGGTGTGTGAAGTTAGTGAGCCAAATGGAGTTGTTCTCCCACAAGAACCACTCGGCTGATCCTTCTTCAATATGCCCTTCACCAACATGCAGTGTTTCCTTGATTGAATTAGCTCTCACACCAATATTTGCGTCTAGAGCCTTTGCATTGAGGGCTATCTGAAAACGGCTGTGGCGCTGAAGTTGCCTGTGAATGTGGAGTTGGTGGCATGTGAAACCCGCATGTGGAGCATTCGTTTGTGTGGGATGCTCTACCAGGTTCATTTCAGTCCTAGCCATATAAAGGGCACTAAGCATAGAGTGTGAAAACTGAGTTTCCTTGAGAGCTGCTTGGAAGCCTGATGGTGTGTGAAGTTAGTGAGCCAAATGGAGTTGTTCTCCCACAAGAACCACTCGGCTGATCCTTCTTCAATATGCCCTTCACCAACATGCAGTGTTTCCTTGATTGAATTAGCTCTCACACCAATATTTGCGTCTAGAGCCTTTGCATTGAGGGCTATCTGAAAACGGCTGTGGCGCTGAAGTTGCCTGTGAATGTGGAGTTGGTGGCATGTGAAACCCGCATGTGGAGCATTCGTTTGTGTGGGATGCTCTACCAGGTTCATTTCAGTCCTAGCCATACAAAGGGCACTAAGCATAGAGTGTGAAAACTGAGTTTCCTTGAGAGCTGCTTGGGAGCCCGATGGTGTGTGAAGTTAGTGAGCCAAATGGAGTTGTTCTCCCACAAGAACAACTCGGCTGATCCTTCTTCAATATGCCCTTCACCAACATGCAGTGTTTCCTTGATTGAATTAGCTCTCACACCAATATTTGCGTCTAGAGCCTTTGCATTGAGGGCTATCTGAAAACGGCTGTGGCGCTGAAGTTGCCTGTGAATGTGGAGTTGGTGGCATGTGAAACCCGCATGTGGAGCATTCGTTTCTGTGGGATGCTCTCCAAGCTTCATTTCAGTCCTAGGCACTCAAAGGGCACTAAGCATAGAGTGTGAAAACTGAGTTTCCTTGAGAGCTGCTTGGAAGCCTGATGGTGTGTGACGTTAGTGAGCCAAATGGAGTTGTTCTCCCACAAGAACCACTCGGCTGATCCTTCTTCAATATGCCCTTCACCAACATGCAGTGTTTCCTTGATTGAATTAGCTCTCACACCAATATTTGCGTCTAGAGCCTTTGCATTGAGGGCTATCTGAAAACGGCTGTGGCGCTGAAGTTGCCTGTGAATGTGGAGTTGGTGGCATGTGAAACCCGCATGTGGAACATTCGTTTGTGTGGGATGCTCTACCAGGTTCATTCCTAGATAATGCACTCAAAGGGCACTAAACATAGTGTGTGAAAACTGAGTTTCCTTGAGAGCTGCTTGGAAGCCTGATGGTGTGTGATGTTAGTGATCCAAATGGAGTTGTTCTCCCACAAGAACCACTCGGCTGATCCTTCTTCAATATGCCCTTCACCAACATGCAGTGTTTCCTTGATTGAATTAGCTCTCACACCAATATTTGCGTCTAGAGCCTTTGCACTGAGGGCTATCTGAAAATGGCTGTGGCGCTGAAGTTGCCTGTGAATGTGGAGTTGGTGGCATGTGAAACCCGCATGTGGAGCTTTCGTTTGTGTGGGATGCTCTACCAGGTTCATTCCTAGATAATGCACTCAAAGAGCACTAAGCATAGAGTGTGAAAACTGAGTTTCCTTGAGAGCTGCTTGGAAGCCTGATGGTGTGTGAAGTTAGTGAGCCAAATGGAGTTGTTCTCCCACAAGAACCACTCGGCTGATCCTTCTTCAATATGCCCTTCACCAACATGCAGTGTTTCCTTGATTGAATTAGCTCTCACACCAATATTTGCGTCTAGAGCCTTTGCATTGAGGGCTATCTGAAAACGGCTGTGGCGCTGAAGTTGCCTGTGAATGTGGAGTTGGTGGCATGTGAAACCCGCATGTGGAGCATTCGTTTGTGTGGGATGCTCTACCAGGTTCATTTCAGTCCTAGCCATATAAAGGGCACTAAGCATAGAGTGTGAAAACTGAGTTTCCTTGAGAGCTGCTTGGAAGCCTGATGGTGTGTGAAGTTAGTGAGCCAAATGGAGTTGTTCTCCCACAAGAACCACTCGGCTGATCCTTCTTCAATATGCCCTTCACCAACATGCAGTGTTTCCTTGATTGAATTAGCTCTCACACCAATATTTGCGTCTAGAGCCTTTGCATTGAGGGCTATCTGAAAACGGCTGTGGCGCTGAAGTTGCCTGTGAATGTGGAGTTGGTGGCATGTGAAACCCGCATGTGGAGCATTCGTTTGTGTGGGATGCTCTACCAGGTTCATTTCAGTCCTAGCCATACAAAGGGCACTAAGCATAGAGTGTGAAAACTGAGTTTCCTTGAGAGCTGCTTGGGAGCCCGATGGTGTGTGAAGTTAGTGAGCCAAATGGAGTTGTTCTCCCACAAGAACAACTCGGCTGATCCTTCTTCAATATGCCCTTCACCAACATGCAGTGTTTCCTTGATTGAATTAGCTCTCACACCAATATTTGCGTCTAGAGCCTTTGCATTGAGGGCTATCTGAAAACGGCTGTGGCGCTGAAGTTGCCTGTGAATGTGGAGTTGGTGGCATGTGAAACCCGCATGTGGAGCATTCGTTTCTGTGGGATGCTCTCCAAGCTTCATTTCAGTCCTAGGCACTCAAAGGGCACTAAGCATAGAGTGTGAAAACTGAGTTTCCTTGAGAGCTGCTTGGAAGCCTGATGGTGTGTGACGTTAGTGAGCCAAATGGAGTTGTTCTCCCACAAGAACCACTCGGCTGATCCTTCTTCAATATGCCCTTCACCAACATGCAGTGTTTCCTTGATTGAATTAGCTCTCACACCAATATTTGCGTCTAGAGCCTTTGCATTGAGGGCTATCTGAAAACGGCTGTGGCGCTGAAGTTGCCTGTGAATGTGGAGTTGGTGGCATGTGAAACCCGCATGTGGAACATTCGTTTGTGTGGGATGCTCTACCAGGTTCATTCCTAGATAATGCACTCAAAGGGCACTAAACACAGTGTGTGAAAACTGAGTTTCCTTGAGAGCTGCTTGGAAGCCTGATGGTGTGTGATGTTAGTGATCCAAATGGAGTTGTTCTCCCACAAGAACCACTCGACTGATCCTTCTTCAATATGCCCTTCACCAACATGCAGTGTTTCCTTGATTGAATTAGCTCTCACACCAATATTTGCGTCTAGAGCCTTTGCATTGAGGGCTATCTGAAAATGGCTGTGGCGCTGAAGTTGCCTGTGAGTGTGGAGTTGGTGGCATGTGAAACCCGCATGTGGAGCTTTCGTTTGTGTGGGATGCTCTACCAGGTTCATTCCTAGATAATGCACTCAAAGAGCACTAAGCATAGAGTGTGAAAACTGAGTTTCCTTGAGAGCTGCTTGGAATCCTGATGGTGTGTGAAGCTAGTGAGCCAAATGGAGTTGTTCTCCCACAAGAACCACTCGACCGATCCTTATTCAATATGCCCTTCACCAACATGCACTGTTTAATTGATTGAATTAGCTCTCACACCAATATTTGCGTCTAGAGCCTTTGCATTGAGGGCTATCTGAAAACGGCTGTGGCGCTGAAGTTGCCTGTGAATGTGGAGTTGGTGGCATGTGAAACCCGCATGTGGAGCATTCGTTTGTGTGGGATGCTCTACCAGGTTCATTCCTAGATAATGCACTCAAAGGGCACTAAGCAAAGAGTGTGAAAACTGAGTTTCCTTGAGAGCTGCTTGGAAGCCTGATGGTGTGTGAAGTTAGTGAGCCAAATGGAGTTGTTCTCCCACAAGAACCACTCGGCTGATCCTTCTTCAATATGCCCTTCACCAACATGCAGTGTTTCCTTGATTGAAGTAGCTCTCACACCAATATTTGCGTCTAGAGCCTTTGCATTGAGGGCTATCTGAAAACGGCTGTGGCGCTGAAGTTGCCTGTGAATGTGGAGTTGGTGGCATGTGAAACCCGCATGTGGAACATTCGTTTGTGTGGGATGCTCTACCAGGTTCATTCCTAGATAATGCATTCAAAGGGCACTAAACATAGAGTGTGAAAACTGAGTTTCCTTGAGAGCTGCTTGGAAGCCTGATGGTGTGTGACGTTAGTGATCCAAATGGAGTTGTTCTCCCACAAGAACCACTCGGCTGATCCTTCTTCAATATGCCCTTCACCAACATGCAGTGTTTCCTTGATTGAATTAGCTCTCACACCAATATTTGCGTCTAGAGCCTTTGCATTGAGGGCTATCTGAAAACGGCTGTGGCGCTGAAGTTGCCTGTGAATGTGGAGTTGGTGGCATGTGAAACCCGCATGTGGAGCATTCGTTTGTGTGGAATGCTCTACCAGGTTCATTTCAGTCCTAGCCATACAAAGGGCACTAAGCATAGAGTGTGAAAACTGAGTTTCCTTGAGAGCTGCTTGGAAGCCTGATGGTGTGTGAAGTTAGTGAGCCAAATGGAGTTGTTCTCCCACAAGAACCACTCGGCTGATCCTTCTTCAATATGCCCTTCACCAACATGCAGTGTTTCCTTGATTGAATTAGCTCTCACACCAATATTTGCGTCTAGAGCCTTTGCATTGAGGGCTATCTGAAAACAGCTGTGGCGCTGAAGTTGCCTGTGAATGTGGAGTTGGTGGCATGTGAAACCCGCATGTGGAGCATTCGTTTGTGTGGGATGCTCTACCAGGTTCATTCCTAGATAATGCACTCAAAGGGCACTAAGCATAGAGTGTGAAAACTGAGTTTCCTTGAGAGCTGCTTGGAAGCCTGATGGTGTGTGAAGTTAGTGAGCCAAATGGAGTTGTTCTCCCACAAGAACCACTCGGCTGATCCTTCTTCAATATGCCCTTCACCAACATGCAGTGTTTCCTTGATTGAATTAGCTCTCACACCAATATTTGCGTCTAGAGCCTTTGCATTGAGGGCTATCTGAAAACGGCTGTGGCGCTGAAGTTGCCTGTGAATGTGGAGTTGGTGGCATGTGAAACCCGCATGTGGAGCATTCGTTTGTGTGGGATGCTCTACCAGGTTCATTCCTAGATAATGCACTCAAAGGGCACTAAGCATAGAGTGTGAAAACTGAGTTTCCTTGAGAGCTGCTTGGAAGCCTGATGGTGTGTGAAGTTAGTGAGCCAAATGGAGTTGTTCTCCCACAAGAACCACTCGGCTGATCCTTCTTCAATATGCCCTTCACCAACATGCAGTGTTTCCTTGATTGAATTAGCTCTCACACCAATATTTGCGTCTAGAGCCTTTGCATTGAGGGCTATCTGAAAACGGCTGTGGCGCTGAAGTTGCCTGTGAATGTGGAGTTGGTGGCATGTGAAACCCGCATGTGGAGCATTCGTTTGTGTGGGATGCTCTACCAGGTTCATTTCAGTCCTAGCCATACAAAGGGCACTAAGCATAGAGTGTGAAAACTGAGTTTCCTTGAGAGCTGCTTGGAAGCCTGATGGTGTGTGAAGTTAGTGAGCCAAATGGAGTTGTTCTCCCACAAGAACCACTCGGCTGATCCTTCTTCAATATGCCCTTCACCAACATGCAGTGTTTCCGTGATTGAATTAGCTCTCACACCAATATTTGCGTCTAGAGCCTTTGCATTGAGGGCTATGTGAAAACGGCTGTGGCGCTGAAGTTGCCTGTGAATGTGGAGTTGGTGGCATGTGAAACCCGCATGTGGAGCATTCGTTTGTGTGGGATGCTCTACCAGGTTCATTTCAGTCCTAGGCACTCAAAGGGCACTAAGCATAGAGTGTGAAAACTGAGTTTCCTTGAGAGCTGCTTGGAAGCCTGATGGTGTGTGAAGTTAGTGAGCCAAATGGAGTTGTTCTCCCACAAGAACCACTCGACTGATCCTTCTTCAATATGCCCTCCACCAACATGCAGTGTTTCCTTGATTGAATTAGCTCTCACACCAATATTTGCGTCTAGAGCCTTTGCATTGAGGGCTATCTGAAAACGGCTGTGGCGCTGAAGTTGCCTGTGAATGTGGAGTTGGTGGCATGTGAAACCCGCATGTGGAACATTCGTTTGTGTGGGATGCTCTACCAGGTTCATTCCTAGATAATGCACTCAAAGGGCACTGAACATAGAGTGTGAAAACTGAGTTTCCTTGAGAGCTGCTTGGAAGCCTGATGGTGTGTGAAGTTAGTGAGCCAAATGGAGTTGTTCTCCCACAAGAAGCACTCGGCTGATCCTTCTTCAATATGCCCTTCACCAACATGCAGTGTTTCCTTGATTGAATTAGCTCTCACACCAATATTTGCGTCTAGAGCCTTTGCATTGAGGGCTATCTGAAAACGGCTGTGGCGCTGAAGTTGCCTGTGAATGTGGAGTTGGTGGCATGTGAAACCCGCATGTGGAGCATTCGTTTCTGTGGGATGCTCTACCAGGTTCATTCCTAGATAATGCACTCAAAGGGCACTAAGCATAGAGTATGAATACTGAGTTTCCTTGAGAGCTGCTTGGAAGCTTGATGGTGTGTGAAGTTAGTGAGCCAAATGGAGTTGTTCTCCCACAAGAACCACTCGACTGATCCTTCTTCAATATGCCCTTCACCAACATGCAGTGTTTCCTTGATTGAATTAGCTCTCACACCAATATTTGCGTCTAGAGCCTTTGCATTGAGGGCTATCTGAAAACGGCTGTTTCGCTGAAGTTGCCTGTGAATGTGGAGTTGGTGGCATGTGAAACCCGCATGTGGAGCTTTCGTTTGTGTGGGTTGCTCTACCAGGTTCATTCCTAGATAATGCACTCAAAGGGCACTAAGCATAGAGTGTGAAAACTGAGTTTCCTTGAGAGCTGCTTGGAAGCCTGATGGTGTGTGAAGTTAGTGAGCCAAATGGAGTTGTTCTCCCACAAGAACCACTCGGCTGATCCTTCTTCAATATGCCCTTCACCAACATGCAGTGTTTCCTTGATTGAATTAGCTCTCACACCAATATTTGCGTCTAGAGCCTTTGCATTGAGAGCTATCTGAAAACGGCTGTGGCGCTGAAGTTGCCTGTGAATGTGGAGTTGGTGGCATGTGAAACCCGCATGTGGAGCATTCGTTTGTGTGGGATGCTCTACCAGGTTCATATCCTAGATAATGCACTCAAAGGGCACTAAGCATAGAGTGTGAAAACTGAGTTTCCTTGAGAGCTGCTTGGAAGCCTGATGGTGTGTGAAGTTAGTGAGCCAAATGGAGTTGTTCTCCCACAAGAACCACTCGGCTGATCTTTCTTCAATATGCCCTTCACCAACATGCAGTGTTTCCTTGATTGAATTAGCTCTCACACCAATATTTGCGTCTAAAGCCTTTGCATTGAGGGCTATCTGAAAACGGCTGTGGCGCTGAAGTTGCCTGTGAATGTGGAGTTGGTGGCATGTGAAACCCGCATGTGGAGCATTCGTTTGTGTGGGATGCTCTACCAGGTTCATTTCAGTCCTAGCCATACAAAGGGCACTAAGCATAGAGTGTGAAAACTGAGTTTCCTTGAGAGCTGCTTGGAAGCCTGATGGTGTGTGAAGTTAGTGAGCCAAATGGAGTTGTTCTCTCACAAGAACCACTCGGCTGATCCTTCTTCAATATGCCCTTCACCAACATGCAGTGTTTCCTTGATTGAATTAGCTCTCACACCAATATTTGCGTCTAGAGCCTTTGCATTGAGGGCTATGTGAAAACGGCTGTGGCGCTGAAGTTGCCTGTGAATGTGGAGTTGGTGGCATGTGAAACCCGCATGTGGAGCATTCGTTTGTGTGGGATGCTCTACCAGGTTCATTCCTAGATAATGCACTCAAAGGGCACTAAGCATAGAGTATGAATACTGAGTTTCCTTGAGAGCTGCTTGGAAGCTTGATGGTGTGTGAAGTTAGTGAGCCAAATGGAGTTGTTCTCCCACAAGAACCACTCGACTGATCCTTCTTCAATATGCCCTTCACCAACATGCAGTGTTTCCTTGATTGAATTAGCTCTCACACCAGTATTTGCGTCTAGAGCCTTTGCATTGAGGGCTATCTGAAAACGGCTGTGGCGCTGAAGTTGCCTGTGAATGTGGAGTTGGTGGCATGTGAAACCCGCATGTGGAGCATTCGTTTGTGTGGGTTGCTCTACCAGGTTCATTCCTAGATAATGCACTCAAAGGGCACTAAGCATAGAGTGTGAAAACTGAGTTTCCTTGAGAGCTGCTTGGAAGCCTGATGGTGTGTGAAGTTAGTGAGCCAAATGGAGTTGTTCTCCCACAAGAACCACTCGGCTGATCCTTCTTCAATATGCCCTTCACCAACATGCAGTGTTTCCTTGATTGAATTAGCTCTCACACCAATATTTGCGTCTAGAGCCTTTGCATTGAGGGCTATCTGAAAACGGCTGTGGCGCTGAAGTTGCCTGTGAATGTGGAGTTGGTGGCATGTGAAACCCGCATGTGGAGCATTCGTTTGTGTGGGATGCTCTACCAGGTTCATTCCTAGATAATGCACTCAAAGGGCACTAAGCATAGAGTGTGAAAACTGAGTTTCCTTGAGAGCTGCTTGGAAGCCTGATGGTGTGTGAAGTTAGTGAGCCAAATGGAGTTGTTCTCCCACAAGAACCACTCGGCTGATCCTTCTTCAATATGCCCTTCACCAACATGCAGTGTTTCCTTGATTGAAGTAGCTCTCACACCAATATTTGCGTCTAGAGCCTTTGCATTGAGGGCTATCTGAAAACGGCTGTGGCGCTGAAGTTGCCTGTGAATGTGGAGTTGGTGGCATGTGAAACCCGCATGTGGAACATTCGTTTGTGTGGGATGCTCTACCAGGTTCATTCCTAGATAATGCATTCAAAGGGCACTAAACATAGAGTGTGAAAACTGAGTTTCCTTGAGAGCTGCTTGGAAGCCTGATGGTGTGTGACGTTAGTGATCCAAATGGAGTTGTTCTCCCACAAGAACCACTCGGCTGATCCTTCTTCAATATGCCCTTCACCAACATGCAGTGTTTCCTTGATTGAATTAGCTCTCACACCAATATTTGCGTCTAGAGCCTTTGCATTGAGGGCTATCTGAAAACGGCTGTGGCGCTGAAGTTGCCTGTGAATGTGGAGTTGGTGGCATGTGAAACCCGCATGTGGAGCATTCGTTTGTGTGGAATGCTCTACCAGGTTCATTTCAGTCCTAGCCATACAAAGGGCACTAAGCATAGAGTGTGAAAACTGAGTTTCCTTGAGAGCTGCTTGGAAGCCTGATGGTGTGTGAAGTTAGTGAGCCAAATGGAGTTGTTCTCCCACAAGAACCACTCGGCTGATCCTTCTTCAATATGCCCTTCACCAACATGCAGTGTTTCCTTGATTGAATTAGCTCTCACACCAATATTTGCGTCTAGAGCCTTTGCATTGAGGGCTATCTGAAAACAGCTGTGGCGCTGAAGTTGCCTGTGAATGTGGAGTTGGTGGCATGTGAAACCCGCATGTGGAGCATTCGTTTGTGTGGGATGCTCTACCAGGCTCATTCCTAGATAATGCACTCAAAGGGCACTAAGCATAGAGTGTGAAAACTGAGTTTCCTTGAGAGCTGCTTGGAAGCCTGATGGTGTGTGAAGTTAGTGAGCCAAATGGAGTTGTTCTCCCACAAGAACCACTCGGCTGATCCTTCTTCAATATGCCCTTCACCAACATGCAGTGTTTCCTTGATTGAATTAGCTCTCACACCAATATTTGCGTCTAGAGCCTTTGCATTGAGGGCTATCTGAAAACGGCTGTGGCGCTGAAGTTGCCTGTGAATGTGGAGTTGGTGGCATGTGAAACCCGCATGTGGAGCATTCGTTTGTGTGGGATGCTCTACCAGGTTCATTCCTAGATAATGCACTCAAAGGGCACTAAGCATAGAGTGTGAAAACTGAGTTTCCTTGAGAGCTGCTTGGAAGCCTGATGGTGTGTGAAGTTAGTGAGCCAAATGGAGTTGTTCTCCCACAAGAACCACTCGGCTGATCCTTCTTCAATATGCCCTTCACCAACATGCAGTGTTTCCTTGATTGAATTAGCTCTCACACCAATATTTGCGTCTAGAGCCTTTGCATTGAGGGCTATCTGAAAACGGCTGTGGCGCTGAAGTTGCCTGTGAATGTGGAGTTGGTGGCATGTGAAACCCGCATGTGGAGCATTCGTTTGTGTGGGATGCTCTACCAGGTTCATTCCTAGATAATGCACTCAAAGGGCACTAAGCATAGAGTGTGAAAACTGAGTTTCCTTGAGAGCTGCTTGGAAGCCTGATGGTGTGTGAAGTTAGTGAGCCAAATGGAGTTGTTCTCCCACAAGAACCACTCGGCTGATCCTTCTTCAATATGCCCTTCACCAACATGCAGTGTTTCCTTGATTGAATTAGCTCTCACACCAATATTTGCGTCTAGAGCCTTTGCATTGAGGGCTATGTGAAAACGGCTGTGTCGCTGAAGTTGCCTGTGAATGTGGAGTTGGTGGCATGTGAAACCCGCATGTGGAGCATTCGTTTGTGTGGGATGCTCTACCAGGTTCATTTCAGTCCTAGCCATACAAAGGGCACTAAGCATAGAGTGTGAAAACTGAGTTTCCTTGAGAGCTGCTTGGAAGCCTGATGGTGTGTGAAGTTAGTGAGCCAAATGGAGTTGTTCTCCCACAAGAACCACTCGGCTGATCCTTCTTCAATATGCCCTTCACCAACATGCAGTGTTTCCTTGATTGAATTAGCTCTCACACCAATATTTGCGTCTAGAGCCTTTGCATTGAGGGCTATCTGAAAACGGCTGTGGCGCTGAAGTTGCCTGTGAATGTGGAGTTGGTGGCATGTGAAACCCGCATGTGGAGCATTCGTTTGTGTGGGATGCTCTACCAGGTTCATTTCAGTCCTAGGCACTCAAAGGGCACTAAGCATAGAGTGTGAAAACTGAGTTTCCTTGAGAGCTGCTTGGAAGCCTGATGGTGTGTGAAGTTAGTGAGCCAAATGGAGTTGTTCTCCCACAAGAACCACTCGACTGATCCTTCTTCAATATGCCCTCCACCAACATGCAGTGTTTCCTTGATTGAATTAGCTCTCACACCAATATTTGCGTCTAGAGCCTTTGCATTGAGGGCTATCTGAAAACGGCTGTGGCGCTGAAGTTGCCTGTGAATGTGGAGTTGGTGGCATGTGAAACCCGCATGTGGAACATTCGTTTGTGTGGATGCTCTACCAGGTTCATTCCTAGATAATGCACTCAAAGGGCACTGAACATAGAGTGTGAAAACTGAGTTTCCTTGAGAGCTGCTTGGAAGCCTGATGGTGTGTGAAGTTAGTGAGCCAAATGGAGTTGTTCTCCCACAAGAAGCACTCGGCTGATCCTTCTTCAATATGCCCTTCACCAACATGCAGTGTTTCCTTGATTGAATTAGCTCTCACACCAATATTTGCGTCTAGAGCCTTTGCATTGAGGGCTATCTGAAAACGGCTGTGGCGCTGAAGTTGCCTGTGAATGTGGAGTTGGTGGCATGTGAAACCCGCATGTGGAGCATTCGTTTCTGTGGGATGCTCTACCAGGTTCATTCCTAGATAATGCACTCAAAGGGCACTAAGCATAGAGTATGAATACTGAGTTTCCTTGAGAGCTGCTTGGAAGCTTGATGGTGTGTGAAGTTAGTGAGCCAAATGGAGTTGTTCTCCCACAAGAACCACTCGACTGATCCTTCTTCAATATGCCCTTCACCAACATGCAGTGTTTCCTTGATTGAATTAGCTCTCACACCAATATTTGCGTCTAGAGCCTTTGCATTGAGGGCTATCTGAAAACGGCTGTGGCGCTGAAGTTGCCTGTGAATGTGGAGTTGGTGGCATGTGAAACCCGCATGTGGAGCATTCGTTTGTGTGGGTTGCTCTACCAGGTTCATTCCTAGATAATGCACTCAAAGGGCACTAAGCATAGAGTGTGAAAACTGAGTTTCCTTGAGAGCTGCTTGGAAGCCTGATGGTGTGTGAAGTTAGTGAGCCAAATGGAGTTGTTCTCCCACAAGAACCACTCGGCTGATCCTTCTTCAATATGCCCTTCACCAACATGCAGTGTTTCCTTGATTGAATTAGCTCTCACACCAATATTTGCGTCTAGAGCCTTTGCATTGAGAGCTATCTGAAAACGGCTGTGGCGCTGAGGTTGCCTGTGAATGTGGAGTTGGTGGCATGTGAAACCCGCATGTGGAGCATTCGTTTGTGTGGGATGCTCTACCAGGTTCATATCCTAGATAATGCACTCAAAGGGCACTAAGCATAGAGTGTGAAAACTGAGTTTCCTTGAGAGCTGCTTGGAAGCCTGATGGTGTGTGAAGTTAGTGAGCCAAATGGAGTTGTTCTCCCACAAGAACCACTCGGCTGATCTTTCTTCAATATGCCCTTCACCAACATGCAGTGTTTCCTTGATTGAATTAGCTCTCACACCAATATTTGCGTCTAAAGCCTTTGCATTGAGGGCTATCTGAAAACGGCTGTGGCGCTGAAGTTGCCTGTGAATGTGGAGTTGGTGGCATGTGAAACCCGCATGTGGAGCATTCGTTTGTGTGGGATGCTCTACCAGGTTCATTTCAGTCCTAGCCATACGAAGGGCACTAAGCATAGAGTGTGAAAACTGAGTTTCCTTGAGAGCTGCTTGGAAGCCTGATGGTGTGTGAAGTTAGTGAGCCAAATGGAGTTGTTCTCTCACAAGAACCACTCGGCTGATCCTTCTTCAATATGCCCTTCACCAACATGCAGTGTTTCCTTGATTGAATTAGCTCTCACACCAATATTTGCGTCTAGAGCCTTTGCATTGAGGGCTATGTGAAAACGGCTGTGGCGCTGAAGTTGCCTGTGAATGTGGAGTTGGTGGCATGTGAAACCCGCATGTGGAGCATTCGTTTGTGTGGGATGCTCTACCAGGTTCATTCCTAGATAATGCACTCAAAGGGCACTAAGCATAGAGTATGAATACTGAGTTTCCTTGAGAGCTGCTTGGAAGCCTGATGGTGTGTGAAGTTAGTGAGCCAAATGGAGTTGTTCTCCCACAAGAACCACTCGACTGATCCTTCTTCAATATGCCCTTCACCAACATGCAGTGTTTCCTTGATTGAATTAGCTCTCACACCAGTATTTGCGTCTAGAGCCTTTGCATTGAGGGCTATCTGAAAACGGCTGTGGCGCTGAAGTTGCCTGTGAATGTGGAGTTGGTGGCATGTGAAACCCGCATGTGGAGCATTCGTTTGTGTGGGTTGCTCTACCAGGTTCATTCCTAGATAATGCACTCAAAGGGCACTAAGCATAGAGTGTGAAAACTGAGTTTCCTTGAGAGCTGCTTGGAAGCCTGATGGTGTGTGAAGTTAGTGAGCCAAATGGAGTTGTTCTCCCACAAGAACCACTCGGCTGATCCTTCTTCAATATGCCCTTCACCAACATGCAGTGTTTCCTTGATTGAATTAGCTCTCACACCAATATTTGCGTCTAGAGCCTTTGCATTGAGGGCTATCTGAAAACGGCTGTGGCGCTGAAGTTGCCTGTGAATGTGGAGTTGGTGGCATGTGAAACCCGCATGTGGAGCATTCGTTTGTGTGGGATGCTCTACCAGGTTCATATCCTAGATAATGCACTCAAAGGGCACTAAGCATAGAGTGTGAAAACTGAGTTTCCTTGAGAGCTGCTTGGAAGCCTGATGGTGTGTGAAGTTAGTGAGCCAAATGGAGTTGTTCTCCCACAAGAACCACTCGGCTGATCTTTTTCAATATGCCCTTCACCAACATGCAGTGTTTCCTTGATTGAATTAGCTCTCACACCAATATTTGCGTCTAAAGCCTTTGCATTGAGGGCTATCTGAAAACGGCTGTGGCGCTGAAGTTGCCTGTGAATGTGGAGTTGGTGGCATGTGAAACCTGCATGTGTAGCATTCGTTTGTGTGGGATGCTCTACCAGGTTCATTTCAGTCCTAGCCATACAAAGGGCACTAAGCATAGAGTGTGAAAACTGAGTTTCCTTGAGAGCTGCTTGGAAGCCTGATGGTGTGTGAAGTTAGTGAGCCAAATGGAGTTGTTCTCCCACAAGAACCACTCGGCTGATCCTTCTTCAATATGCCCTTCACCAACATGCAGTGTTTCCTTGATTGAATTAGCTCTCACACCAATATTTGCGTCTAGAGCCTTTGCATTGAGGGCTATCTGAAAACGGCTGTGGCGCTGAAGTTGCCTGTGAATGTGGAGTTGGTGGCATGTGAAACCCGCATGTGGAGCATTCGTTTGTGTGGGATGCTCTACCAGGTTCATTTCAGTCCTAGGCACTCAAAGGGCACTAAGCATAGAGTGTGAAAACTGAGTTTCCTTGAGAGCTGCTTGGAAGCCTGATGGTGTGTGAAGTTAGTGAGCCAAATGGAGTTGTTCTCCCACAAGAACCACTCGACTGATCCTTCTTCAATATGCCCTCCACCAACATGCAGTGTTTCCTTGATTGAATTAGCTCTCACACCAATATTTGCGTCTAGAGCCTTTGCATTGAGGGCTATCTGAAAACGGCTGTGGCGCTGAAGTTGCCTGTGAATGTGGAGTTGGTGGCATGTGAAACCCGCATGTGGAACATTCGTTTGTGTGGGATGCTCTACCAGGTTCATTCCTAGATAATGCACTCAAAGGGCACTGAACATAGAGTGTGAAAACTGAGTTTCCTTGAGAGCTGCTTGGAAGCCTGATGGTGTGTGAAGTTAGTGAGCCAAATGGAGTTGTTCTCCCACAAGAAGCACTCGGCTGATCCTTCTTCAATATGCCCTTCACCAACATGCAGTGTTTCCTTGATTGAATTAGCTCTCACACCAATATTTGCGTCTAGAGCCTTTGCATTGAGGGCTATCTGAAAACGGCTGTGGCGCTGAAGTTGCCTGTGAATGTGGAGTTGGTGGCATGTGAAACCCGCATGTGGAGCATTCGTTTCTGTGGGATGCTCTACCAGGTTCATTCCTAGATAATGCACTCAAAGGGCACTAAGCATAGAGTATGAATACTGAGTTTCCTTGAGAGCTGCTTGGAAGCTTGATGGTGTGTGAAGTTAGTGAGCCAAATGGAGTTGTTCTCCCACAAGAACCACTCGACTGATCCTTCTTCAATATGCCCTTCACCAACATGCAGTGTTTCCTTGATTGAATTAGCTCTCACACCAATATTTGCGTCTAGAGCCTTTGCATTGAGGGCTATCTGAAAACGGCTGTGGCGCTGAAGTTGCCTGTGAATGTGGAGTTGGTGGCATGTGAAACCCGCATGTGGAGCATTCGTTTGTGTGGGTTGCTCTACCAGGTTCATTCCTAGATAATGCACTCAAAGGGCACTAAGCATAGAGTGTGAAAACTGAGTTTCCTTGAGAGCTGCTTGGAAGCCTGATGGTGTGTGAAGTTAGTGAGCCAAATGGAGTTGTTCTCCCACAAGAACCACTCGGCTGATCCTTCTTCAATATGCCCTTCACCAACATGCAGTGTTTCCTTGATTGAATTAGCTCTCACACCAATATTTGCGTCTAGAGCCTTTGCATTGAGAGCTATCTGAAAACGGCTGTGGCGCTGAGGTTGCCTGTGAATGTGGAGTTGGTGGCATGTGAAACCCGCATGTGGAGCATTCGTTTGTGTGGGATGCTCTACCAGGTTCATATCCTAGATAATGCACTCAAAGGGCACTAAGCATAGAGTGTGAAAACTGAGTTTCCTTGAGAGCTGCTTGGAAGCCTGATGGTGTGTGAAGTTAGTGAGCCAAATGGAGTTGTTCTCCCACAAGAACCACTCGGCTGATCTTTCTTCAATATGCCCTTCACCAACATGCAGTGTTTCCTTGATTGAATTAGCTCTCACACCAATATTTGCGTCTAAAGCCTTTGCATTGAGGGCTATCTGAAAACGGCTGTGGCGCTGAAGTTGCCTGTGAATGTGGAGTTGGTGGCATGTGAAACCCGCATGTGGAGCATTCGTTTGTGTGGGATGCTCTACCAGGTTCATTTCAGTCCTAGCCATACAAAGGGCACTAAGCATAGAGTGTGAAAACTGAGTTTCCTTGAGAGCTGCTTGGAAGCCTGATGGTGTGTGAAGTTAGTGAGCCAAATGGAGTTGTTCTCTCACAAGAACCACTCGGCTGATCCTTCTTCAATATGCCCTTCACCAACATGCAGTGTTTCCTTGATTGAATTAGCTCTCACACCAATATTTGCGTCTAGAGCCTTTGCATTGAGGGCTATGTGAAAACGGCTGTGGCGCTGAAGTTGCCTGTGAATGTGGAGTTGGTGGCATGTGAAACCCGCATGTGGAGCATTCGTTTGTGTGGGATGCTCTACCAGGTTCATTCCTAGATAATGCACTCAAAGGGCACTAAGCATAGAGTATGAATACTGAGTTTCCTTGAGAGCTGCTTGGAAGCTTGATGGTGTGTGAAGTTAGTGAGCCAAATGGAGTTGTTCTCCCACAAGAACCACTCGACTGATCCTTCTTCAATATGCCCTTCACCAACATGCAGTGTTTCCTTGATTGAATTAGCTCTCACACCAGTATTTGCGTCTAGAGCCTTTGCATTGAGGGCTATCTGAAAACGGCTGTGGCGCTGAAGTTGCCTGTGAATGTGGAGTTGGTGGCATGTGAAACCCGCATGTGGAGCATTCGTTTGTGTGGGTTGCTCTACCAGGTTCATTCCTAGATAATGCACTCAAAGGGCACTAAGCATAGAGTGTGAAAACTGAGTTTCCTTGAGAGCTGCTTGGAAGCCTGATGGTGTGTGAAGTTAGTGAGCCAAATGGAGTTGTTCTCCCACAAGAACCACTCGGCTGATCCTTCTTCAATATGCCCTTCACCAACATGCAGTGTTTCCTTGATTGAATTAGCTCTCACACCAATATTTGCGTCTAGAGCCTTTGCATTGAGGGCTATCTGAAAACGGCTGTGGCGCTGAAGTTGCCTGTGAATGTGGAGTTGGTGGCATGTGAAACCCGCATGTGGAGCATTCGTTTGTGTGGGATGCTCTACCAGGTTCATATCCTAGATAATGCACTCAAAGGGCACTAAGCATAGAGTGTGAAAACTGAGTTTCCTTGAGAGCTGCTTGGAAGCCTGATGGTGTGTGAAGTTAGTGAGCCAAATGGAGTTGTTCTCCCACAAGAACCACTCGGCTGATCTTTTTCAATATGCCCTTCACCAACATGCAGTGTTTCCTTGATTGAATTAGCTCTCACACCAATATTTGCGTCTAAAGCCTTTGCATTGAGGGCTATCTGAAAACGGCTGTGGCGCTGAAGTTGCCTGTGAATGTGGAGTTGGTGGCATGTGAAACCTGCATGTGTAGCATTCGTTTGTGTGGGATGCTCTACCAGGTTCATTTCAGTCCTAGCCATACAAAGGGCACTAAGCATAGAGTGTGAAAACTGAGTTTCCTTGAGAGCTGCTTGGAAGCCTGATGGTGTGTGAAGTTAGTGAGCCAAATGGAGTTGTTCTCCCACAAGAACCACTCGGCTGATCCTTCTTCAATATGCCCTTCACCAACATGCAGTGTTTCCTTGATTGAATTAGCTCTCACACCAATATTTGCGTCTAGAGCCTTTGCATTGAGGGCTATCTGAAAACGGCTGTGGCGCTGAAGTTGCCTGTGAATGTGGAGTTGGTGGCATGTGAAACCCGCATGTGGAGCATTCGTTTGTGTGGGATGCTCTATCAGGTTCATATCCTAGATAATGCACTCAAAGGGCACTAAGCATAGAGTGTGAAAACTGAGTTTCCTTGAGAGCTGCTTGGAAGCCTGATGGTGTGTGAAGTTAGTGAGCCAAATGGAGTTGTTCTCCCACAAGAACCACTGGGCTGATCTTTCTTCAATATGCCCTTCACCAACATACAGTGTTTCCTTGATTGAATTAGCTCTCACACCAATATTTGCGTCTAAAGACTTTGCATTGAGGGCTATCTGAAAACGGCTGTGGCGCTGAAGTTGCCTGTGAATGTGGAGTTGGTGGCATGTGAAACCCGCATGTGGAACATTCGTTTGTGTGGGATGCTCTACCAGGTTCATTCCTAGATAATGCACTCAAAGGGCACTAAGCATAGAGTGTGAAAACTGAGTTTCCTTAAGAGCTGCTTGGAAGCCTGATGGTGTGTGAAGTTAGTGAGCCAAATGGAGTTGTTCTCCCACAAGAACCACTCGGCTGATCCTTCTTCAACATGCCCTTCACCAACATGCAGTGTTTCCTTGATTGAATTAGCTCTCACACCAATATTTGCGTCTAGAGCCTTTGCATTGAGGGCTATCTGAAAACGGCTGTGGCGCTGAAGTTGCCTGTGAATGTGGAGTTGGTGGCATGTGAAACCCGCATGTGGAGCATTCGTTTGTGTGGGATGCTCTACCAGGTTCATTTCAGTCCTAGCCATACAAAGGGCACTAAGCATAGAGTGTGAAAACTGAGTTTGCTTGAGAGCTGCTTGGAAGCCTGATGGTGTGTGAAGTTAGTGAGCCAAATGGAGTTGTTCTCCCACAAGAACCACTCGGCTGATCCTTCTTCAATATGCCCTTCACCAACATGCAGTGTTTCCTTGATTGAATTAGCTCTCACACCAATATTTGCGTCTAGAGCCTTTGCATTGAGGGCTATCTGAAAACGGCTGTGGCGCTGAAGTTGCCTGTGAATGTGGAGTTGGTGGCATGTGAAACCCGCATGTGGAGCATTCGTTTGTGTGGGATGCTCTACCAGGTTCATTCCTAGATAATGCACTCAAAGGGCACTAAGCTTAGAGTGTGAAAACTGAGTTTCCTTGAGAGCTGCTTGGAAGCCTGATGGTGTGTGAAGTTAGTGAGCCAAATGGAGTTGTTCTCCCACAAGAACCACTCAGCTGATCCTTCTTCAACATGCCCTTCACCAACATGCAGTGTTTCCTTGATTGAATTAGCTCTCACACCAATATTTGCTTCTAGAGCCTTTGCATTGAGGGCTATCTGAAAACGGCTGTGGCGCTGAAGTTGCCTGTGAATGTGGAGTTGGTGGCATGTGAAACCCGCATGTGGAGCATTCGTTTGTGTGGGATGCTCTACCAGGCTCATTTCAGTCCTAGCCATACAAAGGGCACTAAGCATAGAGTGTGAAAACTGAGTTTCCTTGAGAGCTGCTTGGAAGCCTGATGGTGTGTGAAGTTAGTGAGCCAAATGGAGTTGTTCTCCCACAAGAACCACTCGGCTGATCCTTCTTCAATATGCCCTTCACCAACATGCAGTGTTTCCTTGATTGAATTAGCTCTCACACCAATATTTGCGTCTAGAGCCTTTGCATTGAGGGCTATCTGAAAACGGCTGTGGCGCTGAAGTTGCCTGTGAATGTGGAGTTGGTGGCATGTGAAACCCGCATGTGGAGCATTCGTTTGTGTGGGATGCTCTACCAGGTTCATTCCTAGATAATGCACTCAAAGAGCACTAAGCATAGAGTGTGAAAACTGAGTTTCTTTGAGAGCTGCTTGGAAGCCTGATGGTGTGTGAAGTTAGTGAGCCAAATGGAGTTGTTCTCCCACAAGAACCACTCGACTGATCCTTCTTCAATATGCCCTTCACCAACATGCAGTGTTTCCTTGATTGAATTAGCTCTCACACCAATATTTGCGTCTAGAGCCTTTGCATTGAGGGCTATCTGAAAACGGCTGTGGCGCTGAAGTTGCCTGTGAATGTGGAGTTGGTGGCATGTGAAACCCGCATGTGGATCATTCGTTTGTGTGGGATGCTAACCAAGCTTCATGTCAGTCCTGGGCACACAAAGAGCACTAAGCATAGAGTGTGAAAACTGAGTTTCCTTGAGAGCTGCTTGGAAGCCTGATGGTGTGTGAAGTTAGTGAGCCAAATGGAGTTGTTCTCCCACAAGAACCACTCGGCTGATCCTTCTTCAATATGCCCTTCACCAACATGCAGTGTTTCCTTGATTGAATTAGCTCTCACACCAATATTTGCGTCTAGAGCCTTTGCATTGAGGGCTATCTGAAAAAGGCTGTGGCGCTGAAGTTGCCTGTGAATGTGGAGTTGGTGGCATGTGAAACCCGCATGTGGAGCATTCGTTTGTGTGGAATGCTCTACCAGGTTCATTCCTAGATAATGCACTCAAAGGGCACTAAGCATAGAGTGTGAAAACTGAGTTTCCTTGAGAGCTGCTTGGAAGCCTGATGGTGTGTGAAGTTAGTGAGCCAAATGGAGTTGTTCTCCCACAAGAACCACTCGGCTGATCCTTCTTCAATATGCCCTTCACCAACATGCAGTGTTTCCTTGATTGAATTAGCTCTCACACCAATATTTGCGTCTAGAGCCTTTGCATTGAGGGCTATCTGAAAACGGCTGTGGCGCTGAAGTTGCCTGTGAATGTGGAGTTGGTGGCATGTGAAACCCGCATGTGGAGCATTCGTTTGTGTGGGATGCTCTACCAGGTTCATTCCTAGATAATGCACTCAAAGGGCATTAAACATAGAGTGTGAAAACTGAGTTTCCTTGAGAGCTGCTTGGAAGCCTGATGGTGTGTGAAGTTAGTGAGCCAAATGCAGTTGTTCTCCCACAAGAACCACTCGGCTGATCCTTCTTCAATATGCCCTTCACCAACATGCAGTGTTTCCTTGATTGAATTAGCTCTCACACCAATATTTGCGTCTAGAGCCTTTGCATTGAGGGCTATCTGAAAACGGCTGTGGCGCTGAAGTTGCCTGTGAATGTGGAGTTGGTGGCATGTGAAACCCGCATGTGGAGCATTCGTTTGTGTGGGATGCTCTACCAGGTTCATTTCAGTCCTAGCCATACAAAGGGCACTAAGCATAGAGTGTGAAAACTGAGTTTCCTTGAGAGCTGCTTGGAAGTCTGATGGTGTGTGAAGTTAGTGAGCCAAATGGAGTTGTTCTCCCACAAGAACCACTCGGCTGATCCTTCTTCAATATGCCCTTCACCAACATGCAGTGTTTCCTTGATTGAATTAGCTCTCACACCAATATTTGCGTCTAGAGCCTTTGCATTGAGGGCTATCTGAAAACGGCTGTGGCGCTGAAGTTGCCTGTGAATGTGGAGTTGGTGGCATGTGAAACCCGCATGTGGAGCATTCGTTTGTGTGGGATGCTCTCCAAGCTTCATTTCAGTCCTATTCACTCAAAGGGCACTAAGCATAGAGTGTGAAAACTGAGTTTCCTTGAGAGCTGCTTGGAAGCCTGATGGTGTGTGAAGTTAGTGAGCCAAATGGAGTTGTTCTCCCACAAGAACCACTCGGCTGATCCTTCTTCAATATGCCCTTCACCAACATGCAGTGTTTCCTTGATTGAATTAGCTCTCACACCAATATTTGCGTCTAGAGCCTTTGCATTGAGGGCTATCTGAAAACGGCTGTGGCGCTGAAGTTGCCTGTGAATGTGGAGTTGGTGGCATGTGAAACCCGCATGTGGAGCATTCGTTTGTGTGGGATGCTCTACCAGGTTTATTCCTAGATAATGCACTCAAAGGGCACTAAGCATAGAGTGTGAAAACTGAGTTTCCTTGAGAGCTGCTTGGAAGCCTGATGGTGTGTGAAGTTAGTGAGCCAAATGGAGTTGTTCTCCCACAAGAACCACTCAGCTGATCCTTCTTCAACATGCCCTTCACCAACATGCAGTGTTTCCTTGATTGAATTAGCTCTCACACCAATATTTGCGTCTAGAGCCTTTGCTTTGAGGGCTATCTGAAAACGGCTGTGGCGCTGAAGTTGCCTGTGAATGTGGAGTTGGTGGCATGTGAAACCCGCATGTGGAGCATTCGTTTGTGTGGGATGCTCTACCAGGTTCATTCCTAGATAATGCACTCAAAGGGCACTAAGCATAGAGTGTGAAAACTGAGTTTCCTTGAGAGCTGCTTGGAAGCCTGATGGTGTGTGAAGTTAGTGAGCCAAATGGAGTTGTTCTCCCACAAGAACCACTCGGCTGATCCTTCTTCAATATGCCCTTCACCAACATGCAGTGTTTCCTTGATTGAATTAGCTCTCACACCAATATTTGCGTCTAAAGCCTTTGCATTGAGGGCTATCTGAAAACGGCTGTGGCGCTGAAGTTGCCTGTGAATGTGGAGTTGGTGGCATGTGAAACCCGCATATGGAGCATTCGTTTGTGTGGGATGCTGACCAAGCTTCATGTCAGTCCTGGGCACACAAAGAGCACTAAGCATAGAGTGTGAAAACTGAGTTTCCTTGAGAGCTGCTTGGAAGCCTGATGGTATGTGAAGTTAGTGAGCCAAATATAGTTGTTCTCCCACAAGAACCACTCGGCTGATCCTTCTTCAATATGCCCTTCACCAACATGCAGTGTTTCCTTGATTGAATTAGCTCTCACACCAATATTTGCGTCTAGAACCTTTGTATTGAGGGCTATCTGAAAACGGCTGTGGCACTGAAGTTGCCTGTGAATGTGGAGTTGGTGTCATGTGAAACCCGCATGTGGAGCATTCGTTTATGTGGGATGCTCTACCAGGTTCATTCCTAGATAATGCACTCAAAGGGCACTAAGCATAGAGTGTGAAAACTGAGTTTCCTTGAGAGCTGCTTGGAAGCCTGATGGTGTGTGAAGTTAGTGAGCCAAAAGGAGTTGTTCTCCCACAAGAACCACTCGGCTGATCCTTCTTCAATATGCCCTTCACCAACATGCAGTGTTTCCTTGATTGAATTAGCTCTCACACCAATATTTGCGTATAGAGCCTTTGCATTGAGGGCTATCTGAAAACGGCTGTGGCGCTGATGTTGCCTGTGAATGTGGAGTTGGTGGCATGTGAAACCCGCATGTGGAGCATTCGTTTGTGTGGGATGCTCTACCAGGTTCATTCCTAGATAATGCACTCAAAGGGCACTAAGCATAGAGTGTGAAAACTGAGTTTCCTTGAGAGCTGCTTGGAAGCCTGATGGTGTGTGAAGTTAGTGAGCCAAATGGAGTTGTTCTCCCACAAGAACCACTCGGCTGATCCTTCTTCAATATGCCCTTCACCAACATGCAGTGTTTCCTTGATTGAATTAGCTCTCACACCAATATTTGCGTCTAGAGCCTTTGCATTGAGGGCTATCTGAAAACGGCTGTGGCGCTGAAGTTGCCTGTGAATGTGGAGTTGGTGGCATGTGAAACCCGCATGTGGAGCATTCGTTTGTGTGGGATGCTCTACCAGGTTCATTCCTAGATAATGCACTCAAAGGGCACTAAGCATAGAGTGTGAAAACTGAGTTTCTTTGAGAGCTGCTTGGAAGCCTGATGGTGTGTGAAGTTAGTGAGCCAAATGGAGTTGTTCTCCCACAAGAACCACTCGACTGATCCTTCTTCAATATGCCCTTCACCAACATGCAGTGTTTCCTTGATTGAATTAGCTCTCACACCAATATTTGCGTCTAGAGCCTTTGCATTGAGGGCTATCTGAAAACGGCTGTGGCGCTGAAGTTGCCTGTGAATGTGGAGTTGGTGGCATGTGAAACCCGCATGTGGAGCATTCGTTTGTGTGGGATGCTGACCAAGCTTCATGTCAGTCCTGGGCACACAAAGAGCACTAAGCATAGAGTGTGAAAACTGAGTTTCCTTGAGAGCTGCTTGGAAGCCTGATGGTGTGTGAAGTTAGTGAGCCAAATGGAGTTGTTCTCCCACAAGAACCACTCGGCTGATCCTTCTTCAATATGCCCTTCACCAACATGCAGTGTTTCCTTGATTGAATTAGCTCTCACACCAATATTTGCGTCTAGAGCCTTTGCATTGAGGGCTATCTGAAAACGGCTGTGGCGCTGAAGTTGCCTGTGAATGTGGAGTTGGTGGCATGTGAAACCCGCATGTGGAGCATTCGTTTGTGTGGGATGCTCTACCAGGTTCATTCCTAGATAATGCACTCAAAGGGCACTAAGCATAGAGTGTGAAAACTGAGTTTCCTTGAGAGCTGCTTGGAAGCCTGATGGTGTGTGAAGTTAGTGAGCCAAATGGAGTTGTTCTCCCACAAGAACCACTCGGCTGATCCTTCTTCAATATGCCCTTCACCAACATGCAGTGTTTCCTTGATTGAATTAGCTCTCACACCAATATTTGCGTCTAGAGCCTTTGCATTGAGGGCTATCTGAAAACGGCTTTGGCGCTGAAGTTTCCTGTGAATGTGGAGTTGGTGGCATGTGAAACCCGCATGTGGAGCATTCGTTTGTGTGGGATGCTCTACCAGGTTCATTCCTAGATAATTCACTCAAAGGGCACTAATCATAGAGTGTGAAAACTGAGTTTCTTTGAGAGCTGCTTGGAAGCCTGATGGTGTGTGAAGTTAGTGAGCCAAATGGAGTTGTTCTCCCACAAGAACCACTCGGCTGATCCTTCTTCAATATGCCCTTCACCAACATGCAGTGTTTCCTTGATTGAATTAGCTCTCACACCAATATTTGCGTCTAGAGCCTTTGCATTGAGGGCTATCTGAAAACGGCTGTGGCGCTGAAGTTGCCTGTGAATGTGGAGTTGGTGGCATGTGAAACCCGCATGTGGAACATTCGTTTGTGTGGGATGCTCTACCAGGTTCATTCCTAGATAGTGCATTCAAAGGGCACTAAACATAGAGTGTGAAAACTGAGTTTCCTTGAGAGCTGCTTGGAAGCCTGATGGTGTGTGAAGTTAGTGAGCCAAATGGAGTTGTTCTCCCACAAGAACCACTCGGCTGATCCTTCTTCAATATGCCCTTCACCAACATGCAGTGTTTCCTTGATTGAATTAGCTCTCACACCAATATTTGCGTCTAGAGCCTTTGCATTGAGGGCTATCTGAAAACGGCTGTGGCGCTGAAGTTGCCTGTGAATGTGGAGTTGGTGGCATGTGAAACCCAAATGTGGAGCATTCGTTTGTGTGGGATGCTGACCAAGCTTCATGTCAGTCCTGGGCACACAAAGAGCACTAAGCATAGAGTGTGAAAACTGAGTTTCCTTGAGAGCTGCCTGGAAGCCTGATGGTGTGTGAAGTTAGTGAGCCAAATATAGTTGTTCTCCCACAAGAACCACTCGGCTGATCCTTCTTCAATATGCCCTTCACCAACATGCAGTGTTTCCTTGATTGAATTAGCTCTCACACCAATATTTGCGTCTAGAACCTTTGCATTGAGGGCTATCTGAAAACGGCTGTGGCACTGAAGTTGCCTGTGAATGTGGAGTTGGTGGCATGTGAAACCCGCATGTGGAGCATTCGTTTGTGTGAAATGCTCTACCAGGTTCATTCCTAGATAATGCACTCAAAGGGCACTAAGCATAGAGTGTGAAAACTGAGTTTCCTTGAGAGCTGCTTGGAAGCCTGATGGTGTGTGAAGTTAGTGAGCCAAATGGAGTTGTTCTCCCACAAGAACCACTCGGCTGATCCTTCTTCAATATGCCCTTCACCAACATGCAGTGTTTCCTTGATTGAATTAGCTCTCACACCAATATTTGCGTATAGAGCCTTTGCATTGAGGGCTATCTGAAAACGGCTGTGGCGTTGATGTTGCCTGTGAATGTGGAGTTGGTGGCATGTGAAACCCGCATGTGGAGCATTCGTTTGTGTGGGATGCTCTACCAGGTTCATTCCTAGATAATGCACTCAAAGGGCACTAAGCATAGAGTGTGAAAACTGAGTTTCCTTGAGAGCTGCTTGGAAGCCTGATGGTGTGTGAAGTTAGTGAGCCAAATGGAGTTGTTCTCCCACAAGAACCACTCGGCTGATCCTTCTTCAATATGCCCTTCACCAACATGCAGTGTTTCCTTGATTGAATTAGCTCTCACACCAATATTTGCGTCTAGAGCCTTTGCATTGAGGGCTATCTGAAAACGGCTGTGGCGCTGAAGTTGCCTGTGAATGTGGAGTTGGTGGCATGTGAAACCCGCATGTGGAGCATTCGTTTGTGTGGGATGCTCTACCAGGTTCATTCCTAGATAATGCACTCAAAGGGCACTAAGCATAGAGTGTGAAAACTGAGTTTCTTTGAGAGCTGCTTGGAAGCCTGATGGTGTGTGAAGTTAGTGAGCCAAATGGAGTTGTTCTCCCACAAGAACCACTCGGCTGATCCTTCTTCAATATGCCCTTCACCAACATGCAGTGTTTCCTTGATTGAATTAGCTCTCACACCAATATTTGCGTCTAGAGCCTTTGCATTGAGGGCTATCTGAAAACGGCTGTGGCGCTGAAGTTGCCTGTGAATGTGGAGATGGTGGCATGTGAAACCCGCATGTGGAGCATTCGTTTGTGTGGGATGCTGACCAAGCTTCATGTCAGTCCTGGGCACACAAAGAGCACTAAGCATAGAGTGTGAAAACTGAGTTTCCTTGAGAGCTGCTTGGAAGCCTGATGGTGTGTGAAGTTAGTGAGCCAAATGGAGTTGTTCTCCCACAAGAACCACTCGGCTGATCCTTCTTCAATATGCCCTTCACCAACATGCAGTGTTTCCTTGATTGAATTAGCTCTCACACCAATATTTGCGTCTAGAGCCTTTGCATTGAGGGCTATCTGAAAACGGCTGTGGCGCTGAAGTTGCCTGTGAATGTGGAGTTGGTGGCATGTGAAACCCGCATGTGGAGCATTCATTTGTGTGGGATGCTCTACCAGGTTCATTCCTAGATAATGCACTCAAAGGGCACTAAGCAAAGAGTGTGAAAACTGAGTTTCCTTGAGAGCTGCTTGGAAGCCTGATGGTGTGTGAAGTTAGTGAGCCAAATGGAGTTGTTCTCCCACAAGAACCACTCGGCTGATCCTTCTTCAATATGCCCTTCACCAACATGCAGTGTTTCCTTGATTGAATTAGCTCTCACACCAATATTTGCGTCTAGAGCCTTTGCATTGAGGGCTATCTGAAAACGGCTGTGGCGCTGAAGTTGCCTGTGAATGTGGAGTTGGTGGCATGTGAAACCCGCATGTGGAGCATTCGTTCGTGTGGGATGCTGACCAAGCTTCATGTCAGTCCTGGGCACACAAAGAGCACTAAGCATAGAGTGTGAAAACTGAGTTTCCTTGAGAGCTGCTTGGAAGCCTGATGGTGTGTGAAGTTAGTGAGCCAAATATAGTTGTTCTCCCACAAGAACCACTCGGCTGATCCTTCTTCAATATGCCCTTCACCAACATGCAGTGTTTCCTTGATTGAATTAGCTCTCACACCAATATTTGCGTCTAGAACCTTTGCATTGAGGGCTATCTGAAAACGGCTGTGGCACTGAAGTTGCCTGTGAATGTGGAGTTGGTGGCATGTGAAACCCGCATGTGGAGCATTCGTTTGTGTGAAATGCTCTACCAGGTTCATTCCTAGATAATGCACTCAAAGGGCACTAAGCATAGAGTGTGAAAACTGAGTTTCCTTGAGAGCTGCTTGGAAGGCTGATGGTGTGTGAAGTTAGTGAGCCAAATGGAGTTGTTCTCCCACAAGAACCACTCGGCTGATCCTTCTTCAATATGCCCTTCACCAACATGCAGTGTTTCCTTGATTGAATTAGCTCTCAAACCAATATTTGCGTATAGAGCCTTTGCATTGAGGGCTATGTGAAAACGGCTGTGGCGCTGATGTTGCCTGTGAATGTGGAGTTGGTGGCATGTGAAACCCGCATGTGGAGCATTCGTTTGTGTGGGATGCTCTACCAGGTTCATTCCTAGATAATGCACTCAAAGGGCACTAATCATAGAGTGTGAAAACTGAGTTTCCTTGAGAGCTGCTTGGAAGCCTGATGGTGTGTGAAGTTAGTGAGCCAAATGGAGTTGTTCTCCCACAAGAACCACTCGGCTGATCCTTCTTCAATATACCCTTCACCAACATGCAGTGTTTCCTTGATTGAATTAGCTCTCACACCAATATTTGAATCTAGAGCCTTTGCATTGAGGGCTATCTGAAAACGGCTGTGGCGCTGAAGTTGCCTGTGAATGTGGAGTTGGTGGCATGTGAAACCCGCATGTGGAGCATTCGTTTGTGTGGGATGCTCTACCAGGTTCATTCCTAGATAATGCACTCAAAGGGCACTAAGCATAGAGTGTGAAAACTGAGTTTCTTTGAGAGCTGCTTGGAAGCCTGATGGTGTGTGAAGTTAGTGAGCCAAATGGAGTTGTTCTCCCACAAGAACCACTTGGCTGATCCTTCTTCAATATGCCCTTCACCAACATGCAGTGTTTCCTTGATTGAATTAGCTCTCACACCAATATTTGCGTCTAGAGCCTTTGCATTGAGGGCTATCTGAAAACGGCTGTGGCGCTGAAGTTGCCTGTGAATGTGGAGTTGGTGGCATGTGAAACCCGCATGTGGAGCATTCGTTTGTGTGGGATGCTGACCAAGCTTCATGTCAGTCCTGGGCACACAAAGAGCACTAAGCATAGAGTGTGAAAACTGAGTTTCCTTGAGAGCTGCTTGGAAGCCTGATGGTGTGTGAAGTTAGTGAGCCAAATGGAGTTGTTCTCCCACAAGAACCACTCGGCTGATCCTTCTTCAATATGCCCTTCACCAACATGCAGTGTTTCCTTGATTGAATTAGCTCTCACACCAATATTTGCGTCTAGAGCCTTTGCATTGAGGGCTATCTGAAAACGGCTGTGGCGCTGAAGTTGCCTGTGAATGTGGAGTTGGTGGCATGTGAAACCCGCATGTGGAGCATTCGTTTGTGTGGGATGCTCTACCAGGTTCATTCCTAGATAATGCACTCAAAGGGCACTAAGCATAGAGTGTGAAAACTGAGTTTCCTTGAGAGCTGCTTGGAAGCCTGATGGTGTGTGAAGTTAGTGAGCCAAATGGAGTTGTTCTCCCACAAGAACCACTCGGCTGATCCTTCTTCAATATGCCCTTCACCAACATGCAGTGTTTCCTTGATTGAATTAGCTCTCACACCAATATTTGCGTCTAGAGCCTTTGC
The DNA here is from genome assembly GCF_030435755.1 of Ochotona princeps. NCBI lineage: Eukaryota > Metazoa > Chordata > Mammalia > Lagomorpha > Ochotonidae > Ochotona > Ochotona princeps. The sequence continues at coordinate 28,839 of NW_026701427.1, read as the reverse complement.
ATTGAGGGCTATCTGAAAACGGCTGTGGCGCTGAAGTTGCCTGTGAATGTGGAGTTGGTGGCATGTGAAACCCGCATGTGGAGCATTCGTTTGTGTGGGATGCTCTACCAGGTTCATTCTTAGATAATGCACTCAAAGGGCATTAAACATAGAGTGTGAAAACTGAGTTTCGCTTGAGAGCTGCTTGGAGCCTGATGGTGTGTGAAGTTAGTGAGCCAAATGCAGTTGTTCTCCCACAAGAACCACTCGGCTGATCCTTCTTCAATATGCCCTTCACCAACATGCAGTGTTTCCTTGATTGAATTAGCTCTCACACCAATATTTGCGTCTAGAGCCTTTGCATTGAGGGCTATCTGAAAACGGCTGTGGCGCTGAAGTTGCCTGTGAATGTGGAGTTGGTGGCATGTGAAACCCGCATGTGGAGCATTCGTTTGTGTGGGATGCTCTACAAGGTTCATTTCAGTCCTAGCCATACAAATGGCACTAAGCATAGAGTGTGAAAACTGAGTTTCCTTGAGAGCTGCTTTGAAGCCTTATGGTGTGTGAAGTTAGTGAGCCAAATGGAGTTGTTCTCCCACAAGAACCACTCGGCTGATCCTTCTTCAATATGCCCCTTCACCAACATGCAGTGTTTCCTTGATTGAATTAGCTCTCACACCAATATTTGCGTCTAGAGCCTTTGCATTGAGGGCTATCTGAAAACGGCTGTGGCGCTGAAGTTGCCTGTGAATGTGGAGTTGGTGGCATGTGAAACCCGCATGTGGAGCATTCGTTTGTGTGGGATGCTCTACCAGGTTCATTCCTAGATAATGCACTCAAAGGGCACTAAGCATAGAGTGTGAAAACTGAGTTTCCTTGAGAGCTGCTTGGAAGCCTGATGGTGTGTGAAGTTAGTGAGCCAAATGGAGTTGTTCTCCCACAAGAACCACTCGGCTGATCCTTCTTCAATATGCCCTTCACCAACATGCAGTGTTTCCTTGATTGAATTAGCTCTCACACCAATATTTGCGTCTAAAGTCTTTGCATTGAGGGCTATCTGAAAACGGCTGTGGCGCTGAAGTTGCCTGTGAATGTGGAGTTGGTGGCATGTGAAACCCGCATGTGGAGCATTCATTTGTGTGGGATGCTCTACCAGGTTCATTCCTAGATAATGCACTCAAAGGGCACTAAGCATAGAGTGTGAAAACTGAGTTTCCTTGAGAGCTGCTTGGAAGCCTGATGGTGTGTGAAGTTAGTGAGCCAAATGGAGTTGTTCTCCCACAAGAACCACTCGGCTGATCCTTCTTCAATATGCCCTTCACCAACATGCAGTGTTTCCTTGATTGAATTAGCTCTCACACCAATATTTGATTCTAGAGCCTTTGCATTGAGGGCTATCTGAAAACGGCTGTGGCGCTGAAGTTGCCTGTGAATGTGGAGTTGGTGGCATGTGAAACCCGCATGTGGAGCATTCGTTCGTGTGGGATGCTGACCAAGCTTCATGTCAGTCCTGGGCACACAAAGAGCACTAAGCATAGAGTGTGAAAACTGAGTTTCCTTGAGAGCTGCTTGGAAGCCTGATGGTGTGTGAAGTTAGTGAGCCAAATATAGTTGTTCTCCCACAAGAACCACTCGGCTGATCCTTCTTCAATATGCCCTTCACCAACATGCAGTGTTTCCTTGATTGAATTAGCTCTCACACCAATATTTGCGTCTAGAACCTTTGCATTGAGGGCTATCTGAAAACGGCTGTGGCACTGAAGTTGCCTGTGAATGTGGAGTTGGTGGCATGTGAAACCCGCATGTGGAGCATTCGTTTGTGTGAAATGCTCTACCAGGTTCATTCCTAGATAATGCACTCAAAGGGCACTAAGCATAGAGTGTGAAAACTGAGTTTCCTTGAGAGCTGCTTGGAAGGCTGATGGTGTGTGAAGTTAGTGAGCCAAATGGAGTTGTTCTCCCACAAGAACCACTCGGCTGATCCTTCTTCAATATGCCCTTCACCAACATGCAGTGTTTCCTTGATTGAATTAGCTCTCAAACCAATATTTGCGTATAGAGCCTTTGCATTGAGGGCTATGTGAAAACGGCTGTGGCGCTGATGTTGCCTGTGAATGTGGAGTTGGTGGCATGTGAAACCCGCATGTGGAGCATTCGTTTGTGTGGGATGCTCTACCAGGTTCATTCCTAGATAATGCACTCAAAGGGCACTAATCATAGAGTGTGAAAACTGAGTTTCCTTGAGAGCTGCTTGGAAGCCTGATGGTGTGTGAAGTTAGTGAGCCAAATGGAGTTGTTCTCCCACAAGAACCACTCGGCTGATCCTTCTTCAATATACCCTTCACCAACATGCAGTGTTTCCTTGATTGATAGCTCTCACACCAATATTTGAATCTAGAGCCTTTGCATTGAGGGCTATCTGAAAACGGCTGTGGCGCTGAAGTTGCCTGTGAATGTGGAGTTGGTGGCATGTGAAACCCGCATGTGGAGCATTCGTTTGTGTGGGATGCTCTACCAGGTTCATTCCTAGATAATGCACTCAAAGGGCACTAAGCATAGAGTGTGAAAACTGAGTTTCTTTGAGAGCTGCTTGGAAGCCTGATGGTGTGTGAAGTTAGTGAGCCAAATGGAGTTGTTCTCCCACAAGAACCACTCGGCTGATCCTTCTTCAATATGCCCTTCACCAACATGCAGTGTTTCCTTGATTGAATTAGCTCTCACACCAATATTTGCGTCTAGAGCCTTTGCATTGAGGGCTATCTGAAAACGGCTGTGGCGCTGAAGTTGCCTGTGAATGTGGAGTTGGTGGCATGTGAAACCCGCATGTGGAGCATTCGTTTGTGTGGGATGCTGACCAAGCTTCATGTCAGTCCTGGGCACACAAAGAGCACTAAGCATAGAGTGTGAAAACTGAGTTTCCTTGAGAGCTGCTTGGAAGCCTGATGGTGTGTGAAGTTAGTGAGCCAAATGGAGTTGTTCTCCCACAAGAACCACTCGGCTGATCCTTCTTCAATATGCCCTTCACCAACATGCAGTGTTTCCTTGATTGAATTAGCTCTCACACCAATATTTGCGTCTAGAGCCTTTGCATTGAGGGCTATCTGAAAACGGCTGTGGCGCAGAAGTTGCCTGTGAATGTGGAGTTGGTGGCATGTGAAACCCGCATGTGGAGCATTCGTTTGTGTGGGATGCTCAACCAGGTTCATTCCTAGATAATGCACTCAAAGGGCACTAAGCATAGAGTGTGAAAACTGAGTTTCCTTGAGAGCTGCTTGGAAGCCTGATGGTGTGTGAAGTTAGTGAGCCAAATGGAGTTGTTCTCCCACAAGAACCACTCGGCTGATCCTTCTTCAATATGCCCTTCACCAACATGCAGTGTTTCCTTGATTGAATTAGCTCTCACACCAATATTTGCGTCTAGAGCCTTTGCATTGAGGGCTATCTGAAAACGGCTGTGGCGCTGAAGTTGCCTGTGAATGTGGAGTTGGTGGCATGTGAAACCCGCATGTGGAGCATTCGTTTGTGTGGGATGCTCTACCAGGTTCATTCTTAGATAATGCACTCAAAGGGCATTAAACATAGAGTGTGAAAACTGAGTTTCCTTGAGAGCTGCTTGGAAGCCTGATGGTGTGTGAAGTTAGTGAGCCAAATGCAGTTGTTCTCCCACAAGAACCACTCGGCTGATCCTTCTTCAATATGCCCTTCACCAACATGCAGTGTTTCCTTGATTGAATTAGCTCTCACACCAATATTTGCGTCTAGAGCCTTTGCATTGAGGGCTATCTGAAAACGGCTGTGGCGCTGAAGTTGCCTGTGAATGTGGAGTTGGTGGCATGTGAAACCCGCATGTGGAGCATTCGTTTGTGTGGGATGCTCTACAAGGTTCATTTCAGTCCTAGCCATACAAATGGCACTAAGCATAGAGTGTGAAAACTGAGTTTCCTTGAGAGCTGCTTTGAAGCCTTATGGTGTGTGAAGTTAGTGAGCCAAATGGAGTTGTTCTCCCACAAGAACCACTCGGCTGATCCTTCTTCAATATGCCCTTCACCAACATGCAGTGTTTCCTTGATTGAATTAGCTCTCACACCAATATTTGCGTCTAGAGCCTTTGCATTGAGGGCTATCTGAAAACGGATGTGGCGCTGAAGTTGCCTGTGAATGTGGAGTTGGTGGCATGTGAAACCCGCATGTGGAGCATTCGTTTGTGTGGGATGCTCTACCAGGTTCATTCCTAGATAATGCACTCAAAGGGCACTAAGCATAGAGTGTGAAATAGAACGTAGAGTTTCCTTGAGAGCTGCTTGGAAGCCTGATGGTGTGTGAAGTTAGTGAGCCAAATGGAGTTGTTCTCCCACAAGAACCACTCGGCTGATCCTTCTTCAATATGCCCTTCACCAACATGCAGTGTTTCCTTGATTGAATTAGCTCTCACACCAATATTTGCGTCTAAAGTCTTTGCATTGAGGGCTATCTGAAAACGGCTGTGGCGCTGAAGTTGCCTGTGAATGTGGAGTTGGTGGCATGTGAAACCCGCATGTGGAGCATTCATTTGTGTGGGATGCTCTACCAGGTTCATTCCTAGATAATGCACTCAAAGGGCACTAAGCATAGAGTGTGAAAACTGAGTTTCCTTGAGAGCTGCTTGGAAGCCTGATGGTGTGTGAAGTTAGTGAGCCAAATGGAGTTGTTCTCCCACAAGAACCACTCGGCTGATCCTTCTTCAATATGCCCTTCACCAACATGCAGTGTTTCCTTGATTGAATTAGCTCTCACACCAATATTTGATTCTAGAGCCTTTGCATTGAGGGCTATCTGAAAACGGCTGTGGCGCTGAAGTTGCCTGTGAATGTGGAGTTGGTGGCATGTGAAACCCGCATGTGGAGCATTCGTTTGTGTGGGATGCTCTACCAGGTTCATTCCTAGATAATGCACTCAAAGGGCACTAAGCATAGAGTGTGAAAACTGAGTTTCCTTGAGAGCTGCTTGGAAGCCTGATGGTGTGTGAAGTTAGTGAGCCAAATGGAGTTGTTCTCCCACAAGAACCACTCGGCTGATCCTTCTTCAATATGCCCTTCACCAACATGCAGTGTTTCCTTGATTGAATTAGCTCTCACACCAATATTTGCGTCTAGAGCCTTTGCATTGAGGGCTATCTGAAAACGGCTGTGGCGCTGAAGTTGCCTGTGAATGTGGAGTTGGTGGCATGTGAAAACCGCATGTGGAGCATTCGTTTGTGTGGGATGCTCTACCAGGTTCATTCCTAGATAATGCACTCAAAGGGCACTAAGCATAGAGTGTGAAAACTGAGTTTCCTTGAGAGCTGCTTGGAAGCCTGATGGTGTGTGAAGTTAGTGAGCCAAATGGAGTTGTTCTCCCACAAGAACCACTCAGCTGATCCTTCTTCAATATGCCCTTCACCAACATGCAGTGTTTCCTTGATTGAATTAGCTCTCACACCAATATTTGCGTCTAGAGCCTTTGCATTGAGGGCTATCTGAAAACGGCTGTGGCGCTGAAGTTGCCTGTGAATGTGGAGTTGGTGGCATGTGAAACCCGCATGTGGAGCATTCGTTTGTGTGGGATGCTCTACAAGGTTCATTTCAGTCCTAGCCATACAAATGGCACTAAGCATAGAGTGTGAAAACTGAGTTTCTTTGAGAGCTGCTTGGAAGCCTGATGGTGTGTGAAGTTAGTGAGCCAAATGGAGTTGTTCTCCCACAAGAACCACTCGGCTGATCCTTCTTCAATATGCCCTTCACCAACATGCAGTGTTTCCTTGATTGAATTAGCTCTCACACCAATATTTGCGTCTAGAGCCTTTGCATTGAGGGCTATCTGAAAACGGCTGTGGCGCTGAAGTTGCCTGTGAATGTGGAGTTGGTGGCATGTGAAACCCGCATGTGGAACATTCGTTTGTGTGGGATGCTCTACCAGGTTCATTCCTAGATAGTGCATTCAAAGGGCACTAAACATAGAGTGTGAAAACTGAGTTTCCTTGAGAGCTGCTTGGAAGCCTGATGGTGTGTGAAGTTAGTGAGCCAAATGGAGTTGTTCTCCCACAAGAACCACTCGGCTGATCCTTCTTCAATATGCCCTTCACCAACATGCAGTGTTTCCTTGATTGAATTAGCTCTCACACCAATATTTGCGTCTAGAGCCTTTGCATTGAGGGCTATCTGAAAACGGCTGTGGCGCTGAAGTTGCCTGTGAATGTGGAGTTGGTGGCATGTGAAACCCGCATGTGGAGCATTCGTTTGTGTGGGATGCTCTACAAGGTTCATTTCAGTCCTAGCCATACAAATGGCACTAAGCATAGAGTGTGAAAACTGAGTTTCCTTGAGAGCTGCTTTGAAGCCTGATGGTGTGTGAAGTTAGTGAGCCAAATGGAGTTGTTCTCCCACAAGAACCACTCGGCTGATCCTTCTTCAATATGCCCTTCACCAACATGCAGTGTTTCCTTGATTGAATTAGCTCTCACACCAATATTTGCGTCTAGAGCCTTTGCATTGAGGGCTATCTGAAAACGGCTGTGGCGCTGATGTTGCCTGTGAATGTGGAGTTGGTGGCATGTGAAACCCGCATGTGGAGCATTCGTTTGTGTGGGATGCTCTACCAGGTTCATTCCTAGATAATGCACTCAAAGGGCACTAAGCATAGAGTGTGAAAACTGAGTTTCTTTGAGAGCTGCTTGGAAGCCTGATGGTGTGTGAAGTTAGTGAGCCAAATGGAGTTGTTCTCCCACAAGAACCACTCGGCTGATCCTTCTTCAATATGCCCTTCACCAACATGCAGTGTTTCCTTGATTGAATTAGCTCTCACACCAATATTTGCGTCTAGAGCCTTTGCATTGAGGGCTATCTGAAAACGGCTGTGGCGCTGAAGTTGCCTGTGAATGTGGAGTTGGTGGCATGTGAAACCCGCATGTGGAGCATTCGTTTGTGTGGGATGCTGACCAAGCTTCATGTCAGTCCTGGGCACACAAAGAGCACTAAGCATAGAGTGTGAAAACTGAGTTTCCTTGAGAGCTGCTTGGAAGCCTGATGGTGTGTGAAGTTAGTGAGCCAAATGGAGTTGTTCTCCCACAAGAACCACTCGGCTGATCCTTCTTCAATATGCCCTTCACCAACATGCAGTGTTTCCTTGATTGAATTAACTCTCACACCAATATTTGCGTCTAGAGCCTTTGCATTGAGGGCTATCTGAAAACGGCTGTGGCGCTGAAGTTGCCTGTGAATGTGGAGTTGGTGGCATGTGAAACCCGCATGTGGAGCATTCATTTGTGTGGGATGCTCTACAAGGTTCATTTCAGTCCTAGCCATACAAATGGCACTAAGCATAGAGTGTGAAAACTGAGTTTCTTTGAGAGCTGCTTGGAAGCCTGATGGTGTGTGAAGTTAGTGAGCCAAATGGAGTTGTTCTCCCACAAGAACCACTCGGCTGATCCTTCTTCAATATGCCCTTCACCAACATGCAGTGTTTCCTTGATTGAATTAGCTCTCACACCAATATTTGCGTCTAGAGCCTTTGCATTGAGGGCTATCTGAAAACGGCTGTGGCGCTGAAGTTGCCTGTGAATGTGGAGTTGGTGGCATGTGAAACCCGCATGTGGAACATTCGTTTGTGTGGGATGCTCTACCAGGTTCATTCCTAGATAGTGCATTCAAAGGGCACTAAACATAGAGTGTGAAAACTGAGTTTCGTTGAGAGCTGCTTGGAAGCCTGATGGTGTGTGAAGTTAGTGAGCCAAATGGAGTTGTTCTCCCACAAGAACCACTCGGCTGATCCTTCTTCAATATGCCCTTCACCAACATGCAGTGTTTCCTTGATTGAATTAGCTCTCACACCAATATTTGCGTCTAGAGCCTTTGCATTGAGGGCTATCTGAAAACGGCTGTGGCGCTGAAGTTGCCTGTGAATGTGGAGTTGGTGGCATGTGAAACCCGCATGTGGAGCATTCGTTTGTGTGGGATGCTCTACCAGGTTCATTCCTAGATAATGCACTCAAAGGGCACTAAGCATAGAGTGTGAAAACTGAGTTTCCTTGAGAGCTGCTTGGAAGCCTGATGGTGTGTGAAGTTAGTGAGCCAAATGGAGTTGTTCTCCCACAAGAACCACTCGGCTGATCCTTCTTCAATATGCCCTTCACCAACATGCAGTGTTTCCTTGATTGAATTAGCTCTCACACCAATATTTGCGTCTAGAGCCTTTGCATTGAGGGCTATCTGAAAACGGCTTTGGCGCTGAAGTTTCCTGTGAATGTGGAGTTGGTGGCATGTGAAACCCGCATGTGGAGCATTCGTTTGTGTGGGATGCTCTACCAGGTTCATTCCTAGATAATTCACTCAAAGGGCACTAATCATAGAGTGTGAAAACTGAGTTTCTTTGAGAGCTGCTTGGAAGCCTGATGGTGTGTGAAGTTAGTGAGCCAAATGGAGTTGTTCTCCCACAAGAACCACTCGGCTGATCCTTCTTCAATATGCCCTTCACCAACATGCAGTGTTTCCTTGATTGAATTAGCTCTCACACCAATATTTGCGTCTAGAGCCTTTGCATTGAGGGCTATCTGAAAACGGCTGTGGCGCTGAAGTTGCCTGTGAATGTGGAGTTGGTGGCATGTGAAACCCGCATGTGGAACATTCGTTTGTGTGGGATGCTCTACCAGGTTCATTCCTAGATAGTGCATTCAAAGGGCACTAAACATAGAGTGTGAAAACTGAGTTTCCTTGAGAGCTGCTTGGAAGCCTGATGGTGTGTGAAGTTAGTGAGCCAAATGGAGTTGTTCTCCCACAAGAACCACTCGGCTGATCCTTCTTCAATATGCCCTTCACCAACATGCAGTGTTTCCTTGATTGAATTAGCTCTCACACCAATATTTGCGTCTAGAGCCTTTGCATTGAGGGCTATCTGAAAACGGCTGTGGCGCTGAAGTTGCCTGTGAATGTGGAGTTGGTGGCATGTGAAACCCGCATGTGGAGCATTCGTTTGTGTGGGATGCTGACCAAGCTTCATGTCAGTCCTGGGCACACAAAGAGCACTAAGCATAGAGTGTGAAAACTGAGTTTCCTTGAGAGCTGCTTGGAAGCCTGATGGTGTGTGAAGTTAGTGAGCCAAATATAGTTGTTCTCCCACAAGAACCACTCGGCTGATCCTTCTTCAATATGCCCTTCACCAACATGCAGTGTTTCCTTGATTGAATTAGCTCTCACACCAATATTTGCGTCTAGAACCTTTGCATTGAGGGCTATCTGAAAACGGCTGTGGCACTGAAGTTGCCTGTGAATGTGGAGTTGGTGGCATGTGAAACCCGCATGTGGAGCATTCGTTTGTGTGAAATGCTCTACCAGGTTCATTCCTAGATAATGCACTCAAAGGGCACTAAGCATAGAGTGTGAAAACTGAGTTTCCTTGAGAGCTGCTTGGAAGCCTGATGGTGTGTGAAGTTAGTGAGCCAAATGGAGTTGTTCTCCCACAAGAACCACTCGGCTGATCCTTCTTCAATATGCCCTTCACCAACATGCAGTGTTTCCTTGATTGAATTAGCTCTCACACCAATATTTGCGTATAGAGCCTTTGCATTGAGGGCTATCTGAAAACGGCTGTGGCGCTGATGTTGCCTGTGAATGTGGAGTTGGTGGCATGTGAAACCCGCATGTGGAGCATTCGTTTGTGTGGGATGCTCTACCAGGTTCATTCCTAGATAATGCACTCAAAGGGCACTAAGCATAGAGTGTGAAAACTGAGTTTCCTTGAGAGCTGCTTGGAAGCCTGATGGTGTGTGAAGTTAGTGAGCCAAATGGAGTTGTTCTCCCACAAGAACCACTCGGCTGATCCTTCTTCAATATGCCCTTCACCAACATGCAGTGTTTCCTTGATTGAATTAGCTCTCACACCAATATTTGCGTCTAGAGCCTTTGCATTGAGGGCTATCTGAAAACGGCTGTGGCGCTGAAGTTGCCTGTGAATGTGGAGTTGGTGGCATGTGAAACCCGCATGTGGAGCATTCGTTTGTGTGGGATGCTCTACCAGGTTCATTCCTAGATAATGCACTCAAAGGGCACTAAGCATAGAGTGTGAAAACTGAGTTTCTTTGAGAGCTGCTTGGAAGCCTGATGGTGTGTGAAGTTAGTGAGCCAAATGGAGTTGTTCTCCCACAAGAACCACTCGGCTGATCCTTCTTCAATATGCCCTTCACCAACATGCAGTGTTTCCTTGATTGAATTAGCTCTCACACCAATATTTGCGTCTAGAGCCTTTGCATTGAGGGCTATCTGAAAACGGCTGTGGCGCTGAAGTTGCCTGTGAATGTGGAGTTGGTGGCATGTGAAACCCGCATGTGGAGCATTCATTTGTGTGGGATGCTCTACAAGGTTCATTTCAGTCCTAGCCATACAAATGGCACTAAGCATAGAGTGTGAAAACTGAGTTTCTTTGAGAGCTGCTTGGAAGCCTGATGGTGTGTGAAGTTAGTGAGCCAAATGGAGTTGTTCTCCCACAAGAACCACTCGGCTGATCCTTCTTCAATATGCCCTTCACCAACATGCAGTGTTTCCTTGATTGAATTAGCTCTCACACCAATATTTGCGTCTAGAACCTTTGCATTGAGGGCTATCTGAAAACGGCTGTGGCACTGAAGTTGCCTGTGAATGTGGAGTTGGTGGCATGTGAAACCCGCATGTGGAGCATTCGTTTGTGTGAAATGCTCTACCAGGTTCATTCCTAGATAATGCACTCAAAGGGCACTAAGCATAGAGTGTGAAAACTGAGTTTCCTTGAGAGCTGCTTGGAAGGCTGATGGTGTGTGAAGTTAGTGAGCCAAATGGAGTTGTTCTCCCACAAGAACCACTCGGCTGATCCTTCTTCAATATGCCCTTCACCAACATGCAGTGTTTCCTTGATTGAATTAGCTCTCAAACCAATATTTGCGTATAGAGCCTTTGCATTGAGGGCTATGTGAAAACGGCTGTGGCGCTGATGTTGCCTGTGAATGTGGAGTTGGTGGCATGTGAAACCCGCATGTGGAGCATTCGTTTGTGTGGGATGCTCTACCAGGTTCATTCCTAGATAATGCACTCAAAGGGCACTAATCATAGAGTGTGAAAACTGAGTTTCCTTGAGAGCTGCTTGGAAGCCTGATGGTGTGTGAAGTTAGTGAGCCAAATGGAGTTGTTCTCCCACAAGAACCACTCGGCTGATCCTTCTTCAATATGCCCTTCACCAACATGCAGTGTTTCCTTGATTGAATTAGCTCTCACACCAATATTTGCGTCTAGAGCCTTTGCATTGAGGGCTATCTGAAAACGGCTGTGGCGCTGAAGTTGCCTGTGAATGTGGAGTTGGTGGCATGTGAAACCCGCATGTGGAGCATTCGTTTGTGTGGGATGCTCTACCAGGTTCATTCTAGATAATGCACTCAAAGGGCACTAAGCATAGAGTGTGAAAACTGAGTTTCTTTGAGAGCTGCTTGGAAGCCTGATGGTGTGTGAAGTTAGTGAGCCAAATGGAGTTGTTCTCCCACAAGAACCACTCGGCTGATCCTTCTTCAATATGCCCTTCACCAACATGCAGTGTTTCCTTGATTGAATTAGCTCTCACACCAATATTTGCGTCTAGAGCCTTTGCATTGAGGGCTATCTGAAAACGGCTGTGGCGCTGAAGTTGCCTGTGAATGTGGAGTTGGTGGCATGTGAAACCCGCATGTGGAGCATTCGTTTGTGTGGGATGCTGACCAAGCTTCATGTCAGTCCAGGGCACGCAAAGAGCACTAAGCATAGAGTGTGAAAACTGAGTTTCCTTGAGAGCTGCTTGGAAGCCTGATGGTGTGTGAAGTTAGTGAGCCAAATGGAGTTGTTCTCCCACAAGAACCACTCGGCTGATCCTTCTTCAATATGCCCTTCACCAACATGCAGTGTTTCCTTGATTGAATTAGCTCTCACACCATATTTGCGTCTAGAGCCTTTGCATTGAGGGCTATCTGAAAACGGCTGTGGCGCTGAAGTTGCCTGTGAATGTGGAGTTGGTGGCATGTGAAACCCGCATGTGGAGCATTCGTTTGTGTGGGATGCTCTACCAGGTTCATTCCTAGATAATGCACTCAAAGGGCACTAAGCATAGAGTGTGAAAACTGAGTTTCCTTGAGAGCTGCTTGGAAGCCTGATGGTGTGTGAAGTTAGTGAGCCAAATGGAGTTGTTCTCCCACAAGAACCACTCGGCTGATCCTTCTTCAATATGCCCTTCACCAACATGCAGTGTTTCCTTGATTGAATTAGCTCTCACACCAATATTTGCGTCTAGAGCCTTTGCATTGAGGGCTATCTGAAAACGGCTGTGGCGCTGAAGTTGCCTGTGAATGTGGAGTTGGTGGCATGTGAAACCCGCATGTGGAGCATTCGTTTGTGTGGGATGCTCTACCAGGTTCATTCTTAGATAATGCACTCAAAGGGCATTAAACATAGAGTGTGAAAACTGAGTTTCCTTGAGAGCTGCTTGGAAGCCTGATGGTGTGTGAAGTTAGTGAGCCAAATGCAGTTGTTCTCCCACAAGAACCACTCGGCTGATCCTTCTTCAATATGCCCTTCACCAACATGCAGTGTTTCCTTGATTGAATTAGCTCTCACACCAATATTTGCGTCTAGAGCCTTTGCATTGAGGGCTATCTGAAAACGGCTGTGGCGCTGAAGTTGCCTGTGAATGTGGAGTTGGTGGCATGTGAAACCCGCATGTGGAGCATTCGTTTGTGTGGGATGCTGTACAAGGTTCATTTCAGTCCTAGCCATACAAATGGCACTAAGCATAGAGTGTGAAAACTGAGTTTCCTTGAGAGCTGCTTTGAAGCCTTATGGTGTGTGAAGTTAGTGAGCCAAATGGAGTTGTTCTCCCACAAGAACCACTCGGCTGATCCTTCTTCAATATGCCCTTCACCAACATGCAGTGTTTCCTTGATTGAATTAGCTCTCACACCAATATTTGCGTCTAGAGCCTTTGCATTGAGGGCTATCTGAAAACGGCTGTGGCGCTGAAGTTGCCTGTGAATGTGGAGTTGGTGGCATGTGAAACCCGCATGTGGAGCATTCATTTGTGTGGGATGCTCTAACAGGTTCATTCCTAGATAATGCACTCAAAGGGCACTAAGCATAGAGTGTGAAAACTGAGTTTCCTTGAGAGCTGCTTGGAAGCCTGATGGTGTGTGAAGTTAGTGAGCCAAATGGAGTTGTTCTCCCACAAGAACCACTCGGCTGATCCTTCTTCAATATGCCCTTCACCAACATGCAGTGTTTCCTTGATTGAATTAGCTCTCACACCAATATTTGCGTCTAAAGTCTTTGCATTGAGGGCTATCTGAAAACGGCTGTGGCGCTGAAGTTGCCTGTGAATGTGGAGTTGGTGGCATGTGAAACCCGCATGTGGAGCATTCATTTGTGTGGGATGCTCTACCAGGTTCATTCCTAGATAATGCACTCAAAGGGCACTAAGCATAGAGTGTGAAAACTGAGTTTCCTTGAGAGCTGCTTGGAAGCCTGATGGTGTGTGAAGTTAGTGAGCCAAATGGAGTTGTTCTCCCACAAGAACCACTCGGCTGATCCTTCTTCAATATGCCCTTCACCAACATGCAGTGTTTCCTTGATTGAATTAGCTCTCACACCAATATTTGATTCTAGAGCCTTTGCATTGAGGGCTATCTGAAAACGGCTGTGGCGCTGAAGTTGCCTGTGAATGTGGAGTTGGTGGCATGTGAAACCCGCATGTGGAGCATTCGTTTGTGTGGGATGCTCTACCAGGTTCATTCCTAGATAATGCACTCAAAGGGCACTAAGCATAGAGTGTGAAAACTGAGTTTCCTTGAGAGCTGCTTGGAAGCCTGATGGTGTGTGAAGTTAGTGAGCCAAATGGAGTTGTTCTCCCACAAGAACCACTCGGCTGATCCTTCTTCAATATGCCCTTCACCAACATGCAGTGTTTCCTTGATTGAATTAGCTCTCACACCAATATTTGCGTCTAGAGCCTTTGCATTGAGGGCTATCTGAAAACGGCTGTGGCGCTGAAGTTGCCTGTGAATGTGGAGTTGGTGGCATGTGAAACCCGCATGTGGAGCATTCGTTTGTGTGGGATGCTCTACAAGGTTCATTTCAGTCCTAGCCATACAAATGGCACTAAGCATAGAGTGTGAAAACTGAGTTTCTTTGAGAGCTGCTTGGAAGCCTGATGGTGTGTGAAGTTAGTGAGCCAAATGGAGTTGTTCTCCCACAAGAACCACTCGGCTGATCCTTCTTCAATATGCCCTTCACCAACATGCAGTGTTTCCTTGATTGAATTAGCTCTCACACCAATATTTGCGTCTAGAGCCTTTGCATTGAGGGCTATCTGAAAACGGCTGTGGCGCTGAAGTTGCCTGTGAATGTGGAGTTGGTGGCATGTGAAACCCGCATGTGGAACATTCGTTTGTGTGGGATGCTCTACCAGGTTCATTCCTAGATAGTGCATTCAAAGGGCACTAAACATAGAGTGTGAAAACTGAGTTTCCTTGAGAGCTGCTTGGAAGCCTGATGGTGTGTGAAGTTAGTGAGCCAAATGGAGTTGTTCTCCCACAAGAACCACTCGGCTGATCCTTCTTCAATATGCCCTTCACCAACATGCAGTGTTTCCTTGATTGAATTAGCTCTCACACCAATATTTGCGTCTAGAGCCTTTGCATTGAGGGCTATCTGAAAACGGCTGTGGCGCTGAAGTTGCCTGTGAATGTGGAGTTGGTGGCATGTGAAACCGCATGTGGAGCATTCGTTTGTGTGGGATGCTCTACAAGGTTCATTTCAGTCCTAGCCATACAAATGGCACTAAGCATAGAGTGTGAAAACTGAGTTTCCTTGAGAGCTGCTTTGAAGCCTGATGGTGTGTGAAGTTAGTGAGCCAAATGGAGTTGTTCTCCCACAAGAACCACTCGGCTGATCCTTCTTCAATATGCCCTTCACCAACATGCAGTGTTTCCTTGATTGAATTAGCTCTCACACCAATATTTGCGTCTAGAGCCTTTGCATTGAGGGCTATCTGAAAACGGCTGTGGCGCTGATGTTGCCTGTGAATGTGGAGTTGGTGGCATGTGAAACCCGCATGTGGAGCATTCGTTTGTGTGGGATGCTCTACCAGGTTCATTCCTAGATAATGCACTCAAAGGGCACTAAGCATAGAGTGTGAAAACTGAGTTTCTTTGAGAGCTGCTTGGAAGCCTGATGGTGTGTGAAGTTAGTGAGCCAAATGGAGTTGTTCTCCCACAAGAACCACTCGGCTGATCCTTCTTCAATATGCCCTTCACCAACATGCAGTGTTTCCTTGATTGAATTAGCTCTCACACCAATATTTGCGTCTAGAGCCTTTGCATTGAGGGCTATCTGAAAACGGCTGTGGCGCTGAAGTTGCCTGTGAATGTGGAGTTGGTGGCATGTGAAACCCGCATGTGGAGCATTCGTTTGTGTGGGATGCTGACCAAGCTTCATGTCAGTCCTGGGCACACAAAGAGCACTAAGCATAGAGTGTGAAAACTGAGTTTCCTTGAGAGCTGCTTGGAAGCCTGATGGTGTGTGAAGTTAGTGAGCCAAATGGAGTTGTTCTCCCACAAGAACCACTCGGCTGATCCTTCTTCAATATGCCCTTCACCAACATGCAGTGTTTCCTTGATTGAATTAACTCTCACACCAATATTTGCGTCTAGAGCCTTTGCATTGAGGGCTATCTGAAAACGGCTGTGGCGCTGAAGTTGCCTGTGAATGTGGAGTTGGTGGCATGTGAAACCCGCATGTGGAGCATTCATTTGTGTGGGATGCTCTACAAGGTTCATTTCAGTCCTAGCCATACAAATGGCACTAAGCATAGAGTGTGAAAACTGAGTTTCTTTGAGAGCTGCTTGGAAGCCTGATGGTGTGTGAAGTTAGTGAGCCAAATGGAGTTGTTCTCCCACAAGAACCACTCGGCTGATCCTTCTTCAATATGCCCTTCACCAACATGCAGTGTTTCCTTGATTGAATTAGCTCTCACACCAATATTTGCGTCTAGAGCCTTTGCATTGAGGGCTATCTGAAAACGGCTGTGGCGCTGAAGTTGCCTGTGAATGTGGAGTTGGTGGCATGTGAAACCCGCATGTGGAACATTCGTTTGTGTGGGATGCTCTACCAGGTTCATTCCTAGATAGTGCATTCAAAGGGCACTAAACATAGAGTGTGAAAACTGAGTTTCCTTGAGAGCTGCTTGGAAGCCTGATGGTGTGTGAAGTTAGTGAGCCAAATGGAGTTGTTCTCCCACAAGAACCACTCGGCTGATCCTTCTTCAATATGCCCTTCACCAACATGCAGTGTTTCCTTGATTGAATTAGCTCTCACACCAATATTTGCGTCTAGAGCCTTTGCATTGAGGGCTATCTGAAAACGGCTGTGGCGCTGAAGTTGCCTGTGAATGTGGAGTTGGTGGCATGTGAAACCCGCATGTGGAGCATTCGTTTGTGTGGGATGCTGACCAAGCTTCATGTCAGTCTTGGGCACACAAAGAGCACTAAGCATAGAGTGTGAAAACTGAGTTTCCTTGAGAGCTACTTGGAAGCCTGATGGTGTGTGAAGTTAGTGAGCCAAATAGAGTTGTTCTCCCACAAGAACCACTCGGCTGATCCTTCTTCAATATGCCCTTCACCAACATGCAGTGTTTCCTTGATTGAATTAGCTCTCACACCAATATTTGCGTCTAGAGCCTTTGCATTGAGGGCTATCTGAAAACGGCTGTGGCGCTGAAGTTGCCTGTGAATGTGGAGTTTGTGGCATGTGAAACCCGCATGTGGAGCATTCGTTTGTGTGGGATGCTCTACCAGGTTCATTCCTAGATAATGCACTCAAAGGGCACTAAGCATAGAGTGTGAAAACTGAGTTTCCTTGAGAGCTGCTTGGAAGCCTGATGGTGTGTGAAGTTAGTGAGCCAAATGGAGTTGTTCTCCCCCAAGAACCACTCAGCTGATCCTTCTTCAATATGCCCTTCACCAACATGCAGTGTTTCCTTGATTGAATTAGCTCTCACACCAATATTTGCGTCTAGAGCCTTTGCATTGAGGGCTATCTGAAAACGGCTGTGGCGCTGATGTTGCCTGTGAATGTGGAGTTGGTGGCATGTGAAACCCGCATGTGGAGCATTCGTTTGTGTGGGATGCTCTACCAGGTTCATTCCTAGATAATGCAATCAAAGGGCACTAAGCATAGAGTGTGAAAACTGAGTTTTCTTGAGAGCTGCTTGGAAGCCTGATGGTGTGTGAAGTTAGTGAGCCAAATGGAGTTGTTCTCCCACAAGAACCACTCGGCTGATCCTTCTTCAATATGCCCTTCACCAACATGCAGTGTTTCCTTGATTGAATTAGCTCTCACACCAATATTTGCGTCTAGAGCCTTTGCATTGAGGGCTATCTGAAAACGGCTGTGGCGCTGAAGTTGCCTGTGAATGTGGAGTTGGTGGCATGTGAAACCCGCATGTGGCGCATTCGTTTGTGTGGGATGCTCTACCAGGTTCATTCCTAGATAATGCACTCAAAGGGCACTAAGCATAGAGTGTGAAAACTGAGTTTCCTTGAGAGCTGCTTGGAAGCCTGATGGTGTGTGAAGTTAGTGAGCCAAATGGAGTTGTTCTCCCACAAGAACCACTCGGCTGATCCTTCTTCAATATGCCCTTCACCAACATGCAGTGTTTCCTTGATTGAATTAGCTCTCACACCAATATTTGCGTCTAGAGCCTTTGCATTGAGGGCTATCTGAAAAGGCCGTGGCGCTGAAGTTGCCTGTGAATGTGGAGTTGGTGGCATGTGAAACCCGCATGTGGAGCATTCGTTTGTGTGGGATGCTCTACAAGGTTCATTTCAGTCCTAGCCATAGAAATGGCACTAAGCATAGAGTGTGAAAACTGAGTTTCCTTGAGAGCTGCTTGGAAGCCTGATGGTGTGTGAAGTTAGTGAGCCAAATGGAGTTGTTCTCCCACAAGAACCACTGGGCTGATCCTTCTTCAATATGCCCTTCACCAACATGCAGTGTTTCCTTGATTGAATTAGCTCTCACACCAATATTTGCGTCTAGAGCCTTTGCATTGAGGGCTATCTGAAAACGGCTGTGGCGCTGAAGTTGCCTGTGAATGTGGAGTTGGTGGCATGTGAAACCCGCATGTGGAGCATGCGTTTGTGTGGGATGCTCTACCAGGTTCATTTCAGTCCTAGCCAAAGAAAGGGCACTAAGCATAGAGTGTGAAAACTGAGTTTCCTTGAGAGCTGCTTGGAAGCCTGATGGTGTGTGAAGTTAGTGAGCCAAATGGAGTTGTTCTCCCACAAGAACCACTCGGCTGATCCTTCTTCAATATGCCCTTCACCAACATGCAGTGTTTCCTTGATTGAATTAGCTCTCACACCAATATTTGCGTCTAGAGCCTTTGCATTGAGGGCTATCTGAAAACGGCTGTGGCGCTGAAGTTGCCTGTGAATGTGGAGTTGGTGGCATGTGAAACCCGCATGTGGAGCATTCGTTTGTGTGGGATGCTGACCAAGCTTCATGTCAGTCCTGGCACACAAAGAGCACTAAGCATAGAGTGTGAAAACTGAGTTTCCTTGACAGCTGCTTGGAAGCCTGATGGTGTGTGAGGTTAGTGAGCCAAATGGAGTTGTTCTCCCACAAGAACCACTCGGCTGATCCTTCTTCAATATGCCCTTCACCAACATGCAGTGTTTTCCTTGATTGAATTAGCTCTCACACCAATATTTGCGTCTAGAGCCTTTGCATTGAGGGCTATCTGAAAACGGCTGTGGCGCTGAAGTTGCCTGTGAATGTGGAGTTGGTGGCATGTGAAACCCGCATGTGGAGCATTCGTTTGTGTGGGATGCTCTACCAGGTTCATTTCAGTCCTAGCCATACAAAGGGCACTAAGCATAGAGTGTGAAAACTGAGTTTCCTTGAGAGCTGCTTGGAAGCCTGATGGTGTGTGAAGTTAGTGAGCCAAATGGAGTTGTTCTCCCACAAGAACCACTCGGCTGATCCTTCTTCAATATGCCCTTCACCAACATGCAGTGTTTCCTTGATTGAATTAGCTCTCACACCAATATTTGCGTCTAGAGCCTTTGCATTGAGGGCTATCTGAAAACGGATGTGGCGCTGATGTTGCCTGTGAATGTGGAGTTGGTGGCATGTGAAACCCGCATGTGGAGCATTCGTTTGTGTGGGATGCTCTACCAGGTTCATTCCTAGATAATGCACTCAAAGGGCACTAAGCATAGAGTGTGAAAACTGAGTTTCCTTGAGAGCTGCTTGGAAGCCTGATGGTGTGTGAAGTTAGTGAGCCAAATGGAGTTGTTCACCCACAAGAAACACTCGGCTGATTCTTCTTCAATATGCCCTTCACCAACATGCAGTGTTTCCTTGATTGAATTAGCTCTCACACCAATATTTGCGTCTAGAACCTTTGCATTGAGGGCTATCTGAAAACGGCTGTGGCGCTGAAGTTGCCTGTGAATGTGGAGTTGGTGGCATGTGAAACCCGCATGTGGAGCATTCGTTTGTGTGGGATGCTGACCAAGCTTCATGTCAGTCCTGGCACACAAAGGGCACTAAGCATAGAGTGTGAAAACTGAGTTTCCTTAAGAGCTGCTTGGAAGCCTGATGGTGTGTGAAGTTAGTGAGCCAAATGGAGTTGTTCTCCCACAAGAAGCACCCGGCTGATCCTTCTTCAATATGCCCTTCACCAACATGCAGTGTTTCCTTGATTGAATTAGCTTTCACACCAATATTTGCGTCTAGAGCCTTTGCATTGAGGGCTATCTGAAAACGGCTGTGGCGCTGAAGTTGCCTGTGAATGTGGAGTTGGTGGCATGTGAAACCCGCATGTGGAGCATTCGTTTGTGTGGGATGCTCTACCAGGTTCATTTCAGTCCTAGCCATACAAAGGGCACTAAGCATAGAGTGTGAAAACTGAGTTTCCTTGAGAGCTGCTTGGAAGCCTGATGGTGTGTGAGGTTAGTGAGCCAAATGGAGTTGTTCTCCCACAAGAACCACTCGGCTGATCCTTCTTCAATATGCCCTTCACCAACATGCAGTGTTTTCCTTGATTGAATTAGCTCTCACACCAATATTTGCGTCTAGATCCTTTGCATTGAGGGCTATCTGAAAACGGCTGTGGCGCTGAAGTTGCCTGTGAATGTGGAGTTGGTGGCATGTGAAACCCGCATGTGGAGCATTCGTTTGTGTGGGATGCTCACCAAGCTTCATTTCAGTACTGGCACACAGAGAGCACTAAGCATAGAGTGTGAAAGCTGAGTTTCCTTGAGAGCTGCTTGGAAGCCTGATGGTGTGTGAAGTTAGTGAGCCAAATGGAGTTGTTCTCCCACAAGAACCACTCGGCTGATCCTTCTTCAATATGCCCTTCACCAACATGCAGTGTTTCCTTGATTGAATTAGCTCTCACACCAATATTTGCGTCTAGAGCCTTTGCATTGAGGGCTATCTGAAAACGGCTGTGGCGCTGAAGTTGCCTGTGAATGTGGAGTTGGTGGCATGTGAAACCCGCATGTGGAGCATTCGTTTGTGTGGGATGCTCTACCAGGTTCATTCCTAGATAATGCACTCAAAGGGCACTAAGCATAGAGTGTGAAAACTGAGTTTCCTTGAGAGCTGCTTGGAAGCCTGATGGTGTGTGAAGTTAGTGAGCCAAATGGAGTTGTTCTCCCACAAGAACCACTCAGCTGATCCTTCTTCAATATGCCCTTCACCAACATGCAGTGTTTCCTTGATTAAATTAGCTCTCACACCAATATTTGCGTCTAGAGCCTTTGCATTGAGGGCTATCTGAAAACGGCTGTGGCGCTGAAGTTGCCTGTGAATGTGGAGTTGGTGGCATGTGAAACCCGCATGTGGAGCATTCGTTTGTGTGGGATGCTCTACCAGGTTCATTTCAGTCCTAGCCATACAAAGGGCACTAAGCATAGAGTGTGAAAACTGAGTTTCCTTGAGAGCTGCTTGGAAGCCTGATGGTGTGTGAAGTTAGTGAGCCAAATGGAGTTGTTCTCCCACAAGAACCACTCGGCTGATCCTTCTTCAATATGCCCTTCACCAACATGCAGTGTTTCCTTGATTGAATTAGCTCTCACACCAATATTTGCGTCTAGAGCCTTTGCATTGAGGGGTATCTGAAAACGGCTGTGGCGCTGAAGTTGCCTGTGAATGTGGAGTTGGTGGAATGTGAAACCCGCATGTGGAGCATTCGTTTGTGTGGGATGCTGACCAAGCTTCATGTCAGTCCTGGGCACACAAAGAGCACTAAGCATAGAGTGTGAAAACTGAGTTTCCTTGAGAGCTGCTTGGAAGCCTGATGGTGTGTGAAGTTAGTGAGCCAAATGGAGTTGTTCTCCCACAAGAACCACTCGGCTGATCCTTCTTCAATATGCCCTTCACCAACATGCAGTGTTTCCTTGATTGAATTAGCTCTCACACCAATATTTGCGTCTAGAGCCTTTGCATTGAGGGCTATCTGAAAACGGCTGTGGCGCTGAAGTTGCCTGTGAATGTGGAGTTGGTGGCATGTGAAACCCGCATGTGGAGCATTCGTTTGTGTGGGATGCTCTACCAGGTTCATTCCTAGATAATGCACTCAAAGGGCACTAAGCAAAGAGTGTGAAAACTGAGTTTCCTTGAGAGCTGCTTGGAAGCCTGATGGTGTGTGAACTTAGTGAGCCAAATGGAGTTGTTCTCCCACAAGAACCACTCGGCTGATCCTTCTTCAATATGCCCTTCACCAACATGCAGTGTTTCCTTGATTGAATTAGCTCTCACACCAATATTTGCGTCTAGAGCCTTTGCATTGAGGGCTATCTGAAAACGGCTGTGGCGCTGAAGTTGCCTGTGAATGTGGAGTTGGTGGCATGTGAAACCCGCATGTGGAGCATTCGTTTGTGTGGGATGCTGACCATGCTTCATGTCAGTCTTGGGCACACAAAGAGCACTAAGCATAGAGTGTGAAAACAGTTTCCTTGAGAGCTGCTTGGAAGCCTGATGGTGTGTGAAGTTAGTGAGCCAAATAGAGTTGTTCTCCCACAAGAACCACTCGGCTGATCCTTCTTCAATATGCCCTTCACCAACATGCAGTGTTTCCTTGATTGAATTAGCTCTCACACCAATATTTGCGTCTAGAGCCTTTGCATTGAGGGCTATCTGAAAACGGCTGTGGCGCTGAAGTTGCCTGTGAATGTGGAGTTGGTGGCATGTGAAACCCGCATGTGGAGCATTCGTTTGTGTGGGATGCTCTACCAGGTTCATTCCTAGATAATGCACTCAAAGGGCACTAAGCATAGAGTGTGAAAACTGAGTTTCTTTGAGAGCTGCTTGGAAGCCTGATGGTGTGTGAAGTTAGTGAGCCAAATGGAGTTGTTCTCCCACAAGAACCACTCGGCTGATCCTTCTTCAATATGCCCTTCACCAACATGCAGTGTTTCCTTGATTGAATTAGCTCTCACACCAATATTTGCGTCTAGAGCCTTTGCATTGAGGGCTATCTGAAAACGGCTGTGGCGCTGAAGTTGCCTGTGAATGTGGAGTTGGTGGCATGTGAAACCCGCATGTGGAGCATTCGTTTGTGTGGGATGCTGACCAAGCTTCATGTCAGTCCTGGGCACACAAAGAGCACTAAGCATAGAGTGTGAAAACTGAGTTTCCTTGAGAGCTGCTTGGAAGCCTGATGGTGTGTGAAGTTAGTGAGCCAAATGGAGTTGTTCTCCCACAAGAACCACTCGGCTGATCCTTCTTCAATATGCCCTTCACCAACATGCAGTGTTTCCTTGATTGAATTAGCTCTCACACCAATATTTGCGTCTAGAGCCTTTGCATTGAGGGCTATCTGAAAACGGCTGTGGCGCTGAAGTTGCCTGTGAATGTGGAGTTGGTGGCATGTGAAACCCGCATGTGGAGCATTCGTTTGTGTGGGATGCTCTACCAGGTTCATTCCTAGATAATGCACTCAAAGGGCACTAAGCAAAGAGTGTGAAAACTGAGTTTCCTTGAGAGCTGCTTGGAAGCCTGATGGTGTGTGAAGTTAGTGAGCCAAATGGAGTTGTTCTCCCACAAGAACCACTCGGCTGATCCTTCTTCAATATGCCCTTCACCAACATGCAGTGTTTCCTTGATTGAATTAGCTCTCACACCAATATTTGCGTCTAGAGCCTTTGCATTGAGGGCTATCTGAAAACGGCTGTGGCGCTGAAGTTGCCTGTGAATGTGGAGTTGTTGGCATGTGAAACCCGCATGTGGAGCATTCGTTTGTGTGGGATGCTCTACCAGGTTCATTCCTAGATAATGCACTCAAAGGGCACTAAGCAAAGAGTGTGAAAACTGAGTTTCCTTGAGAGCTGCTTGGAAGCCTGATGGTGTGTGAAGTTAGTGAGCCAAATAGAGTTGTTCTCCCACAAGAACCACTCGGCTGATCCTTCTTCAATATGCCCTTCACCAACATGCAGTGTTTCCTTGATTGAATTAGCTCTCACACCAATATTTGCGTCTAGAGCCTTTGCATTGAGGGCTATCTGAAAACGGCTGTGGCGCTGAAGTTGCCTGTGAATGTGGAGTTGGTGGCATGTGAAACCCGCATGTGGAGCATTCGTTTGTGTGGGATGCTCTACCAGGTTCATTCCTAGATAATGCACTCAAAGGGCACTAAGCATAGAGTGTGAAAACTGAGTTTCTTTGAGAGCTGCTTGGAAGCCTGATGGTGTGTGAAGTTAGTGAGCCAAATGGAGTTGTTCTCCCACAAGAACCACTCGGCTGATCCTTCTTCAATATGCCCTTCACCAACATGCAGTGTTTCCTTGATTGAATTAGCTCTCACACCAATATTTGCGTCTAGAGCCTTTGCATTGAGGGCTATCTGAAAACGGCTGTGGCGCTGAAGTTGCCTGTGAATGTGGAGTTGGTGGCATGTGAAACCCGCATGTGGAGCATTCGTTTGTGTGGGATGCTGACCAAGCTTCATGTCAGTCCTGGGCACACAAAGAGCACTAAGCATAGAGTGTGAAAACTGAGTTTCCTTGAGAGCTGCTTGGAAGCCTGATGGTGTGTGAAGTTAGTGAGCCAAATGGAGTTGTTCTCCCACAAGAACCACTCGGCTGATCCTTCTTCAATATGCCCTTCACCAACATGCAGTGTTTCCTTGATTGAATTAGCTCTCACACCAATATTTGCGTCTAGAGCCTTTGCATTGAGGGCTATCTGAAAACGGCTGTGGCGCTGAAGTTGCCTGTGAATGTGGAGTTGGTGGCATGTGAAACCCGCATGTGGAGCATTCGTTTGTGTGGGATGCTCTACCAGGTTCATTCCTAGATAATGCACTCAAAGGGCACTAAGCAAAGAGTGTGAAAACTGAGTTTCCTTGAGAGCTGCTTGGAAGCCTGATGGTGTGTGAAGTTAGTGAGCCAAATGGAGTTGTTCTCCCACAAGAACCACTCGGCTGATCCTTCTTCAATATGCCCTTCACCAACATGCAGTGTTTCCTTGATTGAATTAGCTCTCACACCAATATTTGCGTCTAGAGCCTTTGCATTGAGGGCTATCTGAAAACGGCTGTGGCGCTGAAGTTGCCTGTGAATGTGGAGTTGGTGGCATGTGAAACCCGCATGTGGAGCATTCGTTTGTGTGGGATGCTGACCATGCTTCATGTCAGTCTTGGGCACACAAAGAGCACAAAGCATAGAGTGTGAAAACAGTTTCCTTGAGAGCTGCTTGGAAGCCTGATGGTGTGTGAAGTTAGTGAGCCAAATAGAGTTGTTCTCCCACAAGAACCACTCGGCTGATCCTTCTTCAATATGCCCTTCACCAACATGCAGTGTTTCCTTGATTGAATTAGCTCTCACACCAATATTTGCGTCTAGAGCCTTTGCATTGAGGGCTATCTGAAAACGGCTGTGGCGCTGAAGTTGCCTGTGAATGTGGAGTTGGTGGCATGTGAAACCCGCATGTGGAGCATTCGTTTGTGTGGGATGCTCTACCAGGTTCATTCCTAGATAATGCACTCAAAGGGCACTAAGCATAGAGTGTGAAAACTGAGTTTCTTTGAGAGCTGCTTGGAAGCCTGATGGTGTGTGAAGTTAGTGAGCCAAATGGAGTTGTTCTCCCACAAGAACCACTCGGCTGATCCTTCTTCAATATGCCCTTCACCAACATGCAGTGTTTCCTTGATTGAATTAGCTCTCACACCAATATTTGCGTCTAGAGCCTTTGCATTGAGGGCTATCTGAAAACGGCTGTGGCGCTGAAGTTGCCTGTGAATGTGGAGTTGGTGGCATGTGAAACCCGCATGTGGAGCATTCGTTTGTGTGGGATGCTGACCAAGCTTCATGTCAGTCCTGGGCACACAAAGAGCACTAAGCATAGAGTGTGAAAACTGAGTTTCCTTGAGAGCTGCTTGGAAGCCTGATGGTGTGTGAAGTTAGTGAGCCAAATGGAGTTGTTCTCCCACAAGAACCACTCGGCTGATCCTTCTTCAATATGCCCTTCACCAAAATGCAGTGTTTCCTTGATTGAATTAGCTCTCACACCAATATTTGCGTCTAGAGCCTTTGCATTGAGGGCTATCTGAAAACGGCTGTGGCGCTGAAGTTGCCTGTGAATGTGGAGTTGTTGGCATGTGAAACCCGCATGTGGAGCATTCGTTTGTGTGGGATGCTCTACCAGGTTCATTCCTAGATAATGCACTCAAAGGGCACTAAGCAAAGAGTGTGAAAACTGAGTTTCCTTGAGAGCTGCTTGGAAGCCTGATGGTGTGTGAAGTTAGTGAGCCAAATGGAGTTGTTCTCCCACAAGAACCACTCGGCTGATCCTTCTTCAATATGCCCTTCACCAACATGCAGTGTTTCCTTGATTGAATTAGCTCTCACACCAATATTTGCGTCTAGAGCCTTTGCATTGAGGGCTATCTGAAAACGGCTGTGGCGCTGAAGTTGCCTGTGAATGTGGAGTTGGTGGCATGTGAAACCCGCATGTGGAGCATTCGTTTGTGTGGGATGCTGACCATGCTTCATGTCAGTCTTGGGCACACAAAGAGCACTAAGCATAGAGTGTGAAAACTGAGTTTCCTTGAGAGCTCCTTGGGAGCCTGATGGTGTGTGAAGTTAGTGAGCCAAATAGAGTTGTTCTCCCACAAGAACCACTCGGCTGATCCTTCTTCAATATGCCCTTCACCAACATGCAGTGTTTCCTTGATTGAATTAGCTCTCACACCAATATTTGCGTCTAGAGCCTTTGCATTGAGGGCTATCTGAAAACGGCTGTGGCGCTGAAGTTGCCTGTGAATGTGGAGTTGGTGGCATGTGAAACCCGCATGTGGAGCATTCGTTTGTGTGGGATGCTCTACCAGGTTCATTCCTAGATAATGCACTCAAAGGGCACTAAGCATAGAGTGTGAAAACTGAGTTTCCTTGAGAGCTGCTTGGAAGCCTGATGGTGTGTGAAGTTAGTGAGCCAAATGGAGTTGTTCTCCCACAAGAACCACTCGGCTGATCCTTCTTCAATATGCCCTTCACCAACATGCAGTGTTTCCTTGATTGAATTAGCTCTCACACCAATATTTGCGTCTAGAGCCTTTGCATTGAGGGCTATCTGAAAATGGCTGTGGCGCTGATGTTGCCTGTGAATGTGGAGTTGGTGGCATGTGAAACCCGCATGTGGAGCATTCGTTTGTGTGGGATGCTCTACCAGGTTCATTCCTAGATAATGCACTCAAAGGGCACTAAGCATAGAGTGTGAAAACTGAGTTTCCTTGAGAGCTGCTTGGAAGCCTGATGGTGTGTGAAGTTAGTGAGCCAAATGGAGTTGTTCTCCCACAAGAACCACTCGGCTGATCCTTCTTCAATATGCCCTTCACCAACATGCAGTGTTTCCTTGATTGAATTAGCTCTCACACAAATATTTGCGTCTAGAGCCTTTGCATTGAGGGCTATCTGAAAACGGCTGTGGCGCTGAAGTTGCCTGTGAATGTGGAGTTGGTGGCATGTGAAACCCGCATGTGGAGCATTCGTTTGTGTGGGATGCTCTACCAGGTTCATTCCTAGATAATGCACTCAAAGGGCACTAAGCAAAGAGTGTGAAAACTGAGTTTCCTTAAGAGCTGCTTGGAAGCCTGATGGTGTGTGAAGTTAGTGAGCCAAATGGAGTTGTTCTCCCACAAGAACCACTCGGCTGATCCTTCTTCAATATGCCCTTCACCAACATGCAGTGTTTCCTTGATTGAATTAGCTCTCACACCAATATTTGCGTCTAGAGCCTTTGCATTGAGGGCTATGTGAAAACGGCTGTGGCGCTGAAGTTGCCTGTGAATGTGGAGTTGGTGGCATGTGAAACCCGCATGTGGAGCATTCGTTTGTGTGGGATGCTCTACCAGGTTCATTCCTAGATAATGCACTCAAAGAGCACTAAGCATAGAGTGTGAAAACTGAGTTTCCTTGAGAGCTGCTTGGAAGCCTGATGGTGTGTGAAGTTAGTGAGCCAAATGGAGTTGTTCTCCTACAAGAACCACTCGGCTGATCCTTCTTCAATATGCCCTTCACCAACATGCAGTGTTTCCTTGATTGAATTAGCTCTCACACAAATATTTGCGTCTAGAGCCTTTGCATTGAGGGCTATCTGAAAACGGCTGTGGCGCTGAAGTTGCCTGTGAATGTGGAGTTGGTGGCATGTGAAACCCGCATGTGGAGCATGCTTTTGTGTGGGA
The DNA here is from genome assembly GCF_030435755.1 of Ochotona princeps. NCBI lineage: Eukaryota > Metazoa > Chordata > Mammalia > Lagomorpha > Ochotonidae > Ochotona > Ochotona princeps. The sequence continues at coordinate 1,122 of NW_026701427.1, read as the reverse complement.
TGCTCTACCAGATTCATTCCTAGATAATGCACTCAAAGGGCACTAAGCAAAGAGTGTGAAAGCTGAGTTTCCTTGAGAGCTGCTTGGAAGCCTGATGGTGTGTGAAGTTAGTGAGCCAAATGGAGTTGTTCTCCCACAAGAACCACTCGGCTGATCCTTCTTCAATATGCCCTTCACCAACATGCAGTGTTTCCTTGATTGAATTAGCTCTCACACCAATATTTGCGTCTAGAGCCTTTGCATTGAGGGCTATCTGAAAACGGCTGTGGCGCTGAAGTTGACTGTGAATGTGGAGTTGGTGGCATGTGAAACCCACATGTGGAGCATTCGTTTGTGTGGGATGCTCTACCAGGTTCATTCCTAGATAATGCACTCAAAGGGCACTAAGCATAGAGTGTGAAAACTGAGTTTCCTTGAGAGCTGCTTGGAAGCCTGATGGTGTGTGAAGTTAGTGAGCCAAATGGAGTTGTTCTCCCACAAGAACCACTCGGCTGATCCTTCTTCAATATGCCCTTCACCAACATGCAGTGTTTCCTTGATTGAATTAGCTCTCACACCAATATTTGCGTCTAGAGCCTTTGCATTGAGGGCTATCTGAAAACAGCTGTGGCGCTGAAGTTGCCTGTGAATGTGGAGTTGGTGGCATGTGAAACCCGCATGTGGAGCATTCGTTTGTGTGGGATGCTCTACCAGGTTCATTCCTAGATAATGCACTCAAAGGGCACTAAGCATAGAGTGTGAAAACTGAGTTTCCTTGAGAGCTGCTTGGAAGCCTGATGGTGTGTGAAGTTAGTGAGCCAAATGGAGTTGTTCTCCCACAAGAACCACTCGGCTGATCCTTCTTCAATATGCCCTTCTCCAACATGCAGTGTTTCCTTGATTGAATTAGCTCTCACACCAATATTTGCGTCTAGAGCCTTTGCATTGAGGGCTATCTGAAAACGGCTGTGGCGCTGAAGTTGCCTGTGAATGTGGAGTTGGTGGCATGTGAAACCCGCATGTGGAGCATTCGTTTTTGTGGGATGCTGACCAAGCTTCATGTCAGTCCTGGGCACACAAAGAGCACTAAGCATAGAGTGTGAAAACTGAGTTTCCTTGAGAGCTGCTTGGAAGCCTGATGGA